>NC_142401.1:5100491-5257241 GCF_059441095.1 Idiotropiscis lumnitzeri
AATGTGAGCCGAGTGTGCTTTGCTTTCGGCAACACAACAAAGAAATGTCCACTTGATAACTATGTTAGTTTTAAAAAAAAAAAAAAAAGTTTAAAATGACGTACCTTAATTTGAATTCTGCGTCCGATATTAGAATCTTGGTGGGTCATGCTCATTTTGCCGCAGTAAATCTATTTTTGTGAAAACCAAATGTTATTTCCCATGATACCATTGTTCTTTCTTTTTTTTTCTTTAATCTTCCATGTGAAGTAAAATGAGTTACAGTGCTGGTATTTATTTATTCATTTTTATTATTATTATATATATATATATATATAAATATTATTAATATATTTATTATTAATATATTTATTATTTTAAAAGTAAAATGTATTATATGTGACAACTCTTTAGAAGGGTGGAAACCTTACATGGAGTTGTAATGGTTTAATAGAGAGTTTTAAAAAAGAAAAAAAAGTCAAGCTCTACTTAGCGAAAATTCACCCGTGAAAAGTGAGGGAATACCGTCGAGCTAATTACTTTTCTCAGGACAAGTAACGCACTTGTAATAACCCAAATTCTACGCTTGGAGGTTGAAAAGCTTTTGAGCATGTGTACCTTTACTGAATCAAACCCATTTGTTAGGCTTTAGCATGATCACCTCCATCGCAATGCCGTATGGAGAACCATCCTGTGTGCGTGTGATGGCGAGCGCCTCATTGTATTAACGGCTGGCCAAAGTGTGCCAGCATCATCTCCCTTCTGCTGTCCATAGCGTTTTCAAGCTATTTATAGACATTGTGTTATTTCAGTCACTGACCCTCACTCCATACTTTTCACTACTGGCCTAGTTTGTGGATAAACGTCGGTATTGAATAGGCAGCGAAAGTATACCTTGGCACACTGTTAGGAATTGACTTTTTTTGGGTGGGACAGGAGCTGTGTTTTTGTTTCCACCTGTAGGCGTGCAGATTTCTCCATGGTTGGCGCACGGTGCTTCTGTCCCAGATGAGACAAATGCAGCTCCAGTGAGATAATTCTGAAGCTTTGTGGGACGTGATTTAGGCTGCGTGTAATTTTGTCGCTGATTTAGGTGTGCGATGCAGGAAATTAAAATATAAATAAAGCATCATCCATGTTCAGGTGTATGGCTAAATTTGCTATGAAACTCTGAATTGGGCAGATTTCCGTGCGCAATGTAAATGCTGAGTGGATTTTGAAAATGTTCTGTCATGTCGTCATGTCAGAGATGTCTGTTCATTTGGCATCGGCCTCTTATCTTTTGAGAGGAAAAGGAGGGGTCAAGAGTCGTTTGGCACAGTCTGATATGTCAGTTTGCAGTGTGGTTCCCCAATTGTTGAAGAACTCCAAAGAGCACAGCCATATAAATACAAATTAAAAAAAAATATTCTATATTAAATATACTTATTTAATTTATATATTTTTTATTAATTTTTTTTAATTATTATTTTATTTTATTTTTTTGGGTCGTTCAGAATAGGAAGCAGAGTTTGAATTAGTGCTTGCAACACCTTCTGAAATAGCTTTCACCTGAAAATTTGTTGGATCCAAAACTAAATGAATGCACTTGAAAGAACTGAACTGAAGGAACAGAAAGACTCACATTAATTATGTGGAGTTTGTGCATACTCCATGTTTATTTTTCTGTTGTATATACATTAGCGCAGGGGTCTTTAATCCTGTCTTTTCGAGGACCGGCGTCCTGCCGGGTTTTCCATCTCTCCCTGCTGCAACACATCTGATTCGCTCGGTGCAAATGTTCAAACTTGATTATTATTGCTTAACCCACCTCCCCTTTATGGTTATATTAATAGTAGCTGAAGAATAGTCTGCTGACTAAATTATGTTGGAAGATGTACAAGTTGAATTCAAACTGAAGTGACTGGTCTTGTCATTGGCCTTCATTTGGCTGCGCACAGCGCTCAAGGGTCACCGTGGCTTCTGCGGGGAGGCTTTGCTTTGCACCTCCTCATCCGTTCCCCGCAATAAAGACGACGTAGAGCAAAGCCACTCGCTCACTCATTTAACTTACTCCACTGATTTTTATGACCCCCGATGCCAGCCAATCATCAATTTAGGCTTCATAACAGACAAAACCAGGCCACCCATGTTGGTGAAATTAGCCCAAATCACAGCCCTTGTGCATATCCTTGCCTCCCAAACAAGCCACCAGCTGATGAATGAAGCCAGCAAGAGCGAAAACCACACCGACACCGAGTCGTATCCCTCGCCATGGAAGTCCAGAGGATTGCGGCTGTTGTATGTGGCACCGGAGACGTATAATCTGTGGTCTGTTTCAAAGAAAGAGTCCGAGCGGCCCTGAGTTAGGTTCACTTCTGCCTCCTGTGAAGAGAGGCATTCACAGTAAGCCCCCACCCCCCACACCCCGCCCTCCTCCTCCTCCTCCCTTCTACTCTCAAGACATAGAAAGTGTATTAATATGCAATGAATGGACAGAGACAGGCTGCCATTTTCTTATTCTGCAACCACCAGTTGAGCAGAATGCCTCGCCAAAAAGCCAGAGGGAAGGCTTTTGCTGCATGGAGGCTAATGTACACTTGACCAGAAGCCTTTGTAACTATTGGCTCTCCAGCTGGCTGTGTCAGACCCGCGAGCAATTCTAAATGAGGTTTGTTGATTTTGCTACACCATTATTGACAGCGCCGAATTAATTCCCGTGGATGAAGATGTTACAGCAGCGGGTCTCCAACCACTGGCCTACGGCCGGGTATCAGTCCACGCACTATTTTGTATTGGACCGCACAGAGAGTCAGACAATTTTTTTTTTTTTTTTAAATACAAGACAATCCTAATCACGCATGACGAGAAGGGGGTCAACTTCCGAAGATGAAGCTATTTTGACAAGATAGTTCACCATCGATGTTTTAGGCCTATTCATTTTTTTTTTTTGTGCTGTGTTTAAAAAAATTTATATATTTTTTTCAAGCGCCGACTCCATTACAGGTCCTGCGAGGTTTATTCACTTGAGTTATTCGAAAATCTCGTCACACAGTTCCTAACTGAAAACTACAGTATGTAGGAAGTTGAAGCGCTTCCGTAATCTTTTCATTTGGATTTGTGCTGTCAAGCAAATTCATCCTGTATGATGTCATTCCCAGATTAATGCAGAACCTCACTGCAACCCAAAATGTTGATCATTGTTTTCCAATGTGAAAGCAGATGCTTGATCAAAAATGAAACCTTTTCAAACGCAAAGGTCATCAGTTTGTTTTCATGGAACAGTACGAGAATCGGAGAAGAGGTTGAAATTCAGAGGATTTCGACAATTTTAGGTTAAACGGTATCATAACGATGAATTGATTATTTAAAAAAAAAAAAAATCATAATTCATAGTTGTCAATCAGTTCATTCTTGCATCGCTAATTTACTCTATAAAAAGGTTCAGTATGGACCAAGTAGGGCTTTTTTCTTTTCGATTTAGATTCTTTGGGTCTGAATTCGATTCAATTCAATATTGATTTCCATTCTCTGATCTCGATGCATGGAAGAAGTGTAAGATTACATAAACGACTCAATTCTGACAATTTGAAATCCATGTGACCAAGAGTTGAAGAACCTTATGAAATGAACACCTAGCTTGCGTCTCAACATTTGGTCGTCCCGGCGACTTCTTTCTTAGATGGTACCTCGAAGTGTTCTTTTCACTCCGTGAATGAAATGGCACGTGAACACTCCAAGCCTTTCGCTGTTGTGTGATTTCACTCCTATGAGGTCTGCACTTGGCCACAGGCAGCCGAGCAGCTGTCTTCATTAGTTGCTTGTGGGCGGACTCGCCTCACTTGGATATTAGGTATCAGGTTCTGCACAGCAATGTCCTCTGTTGCACAGGAAACGGATTTCAAGTTGCATGTTAACATTTGCATAATGATCGAGGGAAGGACGTGGTTGTCAAGAATGTGTTGTGTTCTCAAGTGGGGGTAAATATTCACTATTGGCAAGAAATATGTTGCTGAATATGTTTGAAGAGAGAATTTAGTACTAAATAGTTGAGATTTGGCGTTCCCTATGGAGTTGTGTGGATTCTGTGGGGGCGGGGCTAAAACAAGTTCAAATACATGTACAGGAAGTACATGACCTGTTCTCCTGCTTTTGTCGTTGTCATTTAAGTCAGCTTTTTAAGACAAGGGACATTGTTAGAAATTAATTAGTTAATTTTGACTCGGTTAAGCCCTCGGAATTTTGGCATGTACGAAGTTCTGCTGTTTTACTTTCGAATGAAGGCATTTTTTTTTACCTGATATTCTATAGCTGATACTGCACAAAAACGTTCCCCAAAAAGGCCCTGCTGACTGGGAAAATATCAAATTATTCCGGAACCTATGGTCCGGATCAATTTGGACGGTACTACCAAGCACCAATTCACAGCAACTCGACAGTTCCGAAGTACGTCGAGTGGAAGAGTTTGCGATTTTGGACGATTTGTGCGCATGCTAGCGTCATGACGTCACCCACTCACACTGGCTTGTCACGCGTGACAAATATTTTTCTGAGTTTGACGTGAGCGAGACCCGACTGAAGGTGCAGCCGCCTGCCGTCATGCCACATGAATACAGTTCATAAAGCAAGCAACAATGGTTCCGCACCGTGGCGAGATGGACTTGTTGCTGCTGATGCTGCCCGGCAGTGGCTGGCGGTGTACTCGAGTTCCTCGCACTGATGCCTCAAAGGGTGGACGCCGCCGTCGGCCGACCCAAACAACAACCACCCAAGCAACAAACTTGTTTTACTACCACATATTTTGTGTGCTGTTTCACCTCTGGAAAGTTGTTTTATTGTATCTTATCCTTCCAGTACTTTCCTTTTGAATATATAGCTCTATAGAATGTCTAAAAACATCAAAATCAGTTTTAAAAAACACATGCGCGCATACGCACGCACGCACACACACACACACACACACACGCGCGCTCAAGAAGATAAAAACTGTCCCCATCTGTGGAGGGAGTGTTAGCAGGAAACAATGAGTCATGCAACATTTGGAATGGTTAGTGAAAAAGCTTGTTGATGCGACTAAGTTGAGTCTCACCTTGTAGATAATGTTAAACATGATACTTTATACATGCATAATGCTGTCATCATTTAATATTTCGATTATTCAAACAATTTTCCATCGATGGATCGAATATGATTCAAATCTAGTTTGCGTTAAAGTTGATGGTAATTTTCCTTTTTTTTTTTCAACCGATCACAAATTATTTGGCAAATTGCAAATATACATCTATTGTCGTTTTAAGTTGTAATATCAACCTTCACCACTAGATGGAAGACATGGCTTAGTTGCACATTGATTGATATGCAGGAAAAACATAGTAGTACCGCAATAATAAAAAAAAAAAAAATAGAGACTTGATTTTTTTTTTTTTAATGCTCAAAATTAGTTGTGGCGTGTAATGTGGTTTTCTTGCAGTTTGTGCCGTCTTTGAATTGAATTTTTTTTGCACTAGAGAAAAAAAATGGTTGTTTTTTTTTTTTTGGCTTGCAACACTTGGGATAGTAGATTTTTTTATTTTTTTTTTTTATAAATGCATTGAGAAATGTATTAAGAATGAAATATATGAAGAGCACAAGATTTTGTCCAAAGTGTTATCTAGCAAATTAGGCAAATATATTCCATTTTAAGCATCCGATTTGCGCAGGATGTTGTGCTGTTTTTGGCTCAGCCAGTGCTCGAGTATCTGTAAACAAGCAGATGGACTGGATTATTCCCGGGTCAAAATCATGAGATTAGGCCCACAGATTATCACAGTTTTGTCAGGGAGACCATAGTCTCGGTTGGGATCGAGGATTAGCGTTTGCAGGGCCTTCCACCCAGCGGCAGTTATGCTTTCTCCAAATCCTCTCGTGGCCGTAAGTCACCCACCTTGGCTGCAACTATCTTTAATTCCGGTTCAGTCAGTTTCACAACGGAAATATGAACGTGACAGCAATGCTGTTTTCCTTGTTTTTTGGTAGGTCAATAACCGATGTTTGTTTGTTGGATTTACGTCATTAAAAACCAATATTTGCACAGCAATCAGTCAAGCCTCAACTCAAATTTTGAGCTGCTGACAAATTCCCACCCCTACCGGGCATGCTTCTGGCGAGTCACATGACTTGTCACATCTTTAACTGATGCCTATGGCTGCACGCAAATGAGACTTGTTACATGTGATTTACCTTTGAAGAACATTTTTGTGTAAAAGGTGCAAATGAATTGATTTGTTCGTCTTCCCCTTGTGTTCTAGAGAACCGCTGTGCGAATGAGTGACTGATCTCAACTTCGCGTTTTCAGGTAAACTCAGGCTACTCTTGTACTCGGATTGAGTTTTAACGACAAAAACATGACAAATCAGAAATGTATCATGAGAATCCCAACATCATGTAAATAAAGCATTTCCAGTATGTGCTGTTAATGACATAATTGCATTATTATTTTTCAACACAAAACAATAATTCCAAATGAATTCTTATTTTTCATGTCCTTCTTTTGTGTTCTTGATTTAGGGCAGAATGGGTGTGTGTCCCTTGCTCCTGTTGCTCGGTCTCGCCCTCGGGGTCTCAACCCAAGATCATGTCCCCGTCACAAGTAAGAGCATTTATACAGTACATTTCGTTTTTTGTGTGACATTGGTCGGAAAAGTATAAAAAAAATCACAAAATCAACTCATTAGAATGCTTACATTTATATTTTACATGACTTTTTAAACACTAGTCCAAAAAATAACAAGGAGGTTCCCTTTCGCATACAAACACAACATACAACAATACCCGCGTATTCTCTCTGCTGTGTGGGAGCAACTGTTGCTGGAGCTCAGTTGGGGACCTTCTCGGCCTCTTCTTCTTGCTCTTCAAGTAGATCAAGATGGGACCTACTGGAGGCATATAAAACTTGCCAAACCATTAGTTAAAAACCTACGAGGGTGCAAACAATTAACCACAATTTAGCCGGGGAACACTTTAATCCCTCAGTCAGGATAAAGGATAATGACGTGACTTAGTAGAGTCTTAAATCAGCTGGGAAGACATCTTAAGTGGATAGATTGTATCTGAAACATGGTATTAACCTCTTGGAAATAATTTAGCGAAAGCCACTTGACTAATTGCCCCATTATTTCTCTAGGTGCTCCAAATATTTCTGCAGCGGCAACACAACCCCCCACCGCACCAGTCGTCAACAGCACAGTCGCACCCACCCTGTCCCCCACAGCGGCACCCGCAACCCTGCCCCTTGGAGCCGCCCCGACGACGATCACAACAACAACAATAGCAAGTCCGGCGGGTGCCGACGATGTCCGGGTGGAAGGTCCCAATGCCACTATAAGGCTGGCGCCAATTGCCCCTCCCCCACCTCAAAGTCCAACTCACGGCCCTCTGTCAACGCACAGCCCAGAGACTCCCTCTCCAACCACTTCAGTGGTGGGCGAGAATGGGACCACCCCAGCCATCGCAGACACCCCTACTCCCGAAACCTATATTGAAGATGATGACATGACCATGGAAACAGAGTCCACTGCAGATCCTGGCATGGATTACACCCCAGATGGTAGCCCGCACGGTGAGTACTAGTGCCTGACTTGTCATCATTCCTTTTTCTTTTTTCTTTTTTCTTTTTTCAACAGTCTCACTGATAAGAGTAGTCGTCACATGGTGATTGATAAGTGAGGAATACGAAAGTTGCGACTAATTTCTTAACATGTGCCGATATGACCCTTGGGGATCAATCCAGGTGTTCACGTGTGCCGATTTTGACCTTTGACCTCTGCTTCCTTACCTCGCGTAGGAGCTGAGGAAAAAATATGCCAAAGCACCCAGTGGGTTTATCCAAGCAGATTTTGATTTGAATGAAACTTCAATGATCAATTATTGAATGATTATCTGGGTGTATGGATACTTTTAACTCCTTATTGCTCTCTAAAAGTTTTTTAAGGCTATTTGTGAACCTGTGATCCACTAGGTAAGTTTCGAGGTCAAATTCTAGGTCAAAATGTCAAATTTTGTGAAGATTGGCCCAGTAGTTCCTGAGATAAGGTTTCCAAAGACGGCGGCCACGCCCCTTTTTGCAAAAAAGGTTGGCTTGCCACCAGTCCAGGGTGTATCCCACCTCTCTCCCTGAATGAGGGTAGAACCCCCCCCTTGACTTTGAACAAAATTGATGGCTGGATCCTCCCGTCCTTCAAAAGTCATAAAGGAGTGTAGGCATCAACAAATTGCATGTCCTCCACCGAGAGTATCCCTCCGAGTTCCACGGAGCAGCAAGATAATACTCTGTTCTCATGTGACCTAAGAGGAAGTGACTCATTTTTCTCCAGTGGAAAAACACTTCACCGCGATGTGGGCTTTGTCTTCATGGTGTGGTATTCGTGGATGACTAGAACGTGTTGCCATTCTCGTATTAGCTGTCATTGTTCCAAGTTGATTCAGACGTCATGTGAATTTATATCAGTTCCTCGTTTATGTCTTATCATTTTCCAAGGGCCTCGTTTTATCTTCCGCAGTTGCCATGTCTGGAAGTGAAGGCAGCGTGTTTCTCACCTATCGCCCAGAATAATACATGTAGCTTTCCTCGGACAAAAATAATTCTCCAAATGTGTTGGTGGCTTTTCGCTGGGCCGTATGAGTACAACACGATTTTCTGAGTGTCTTTTGTGGAAGCTGTCAAAGTAGCAGCAAGAGAGAAAAGCCAAGCACACTTTCTGGTCAAGAGTCGACTTTTAATATTTTAGATCTTCCGCTTTTAGATGTTGTAGCGGTTCTGGAAATATCCTGCCGTGACAGGCCTCCATTTAAGCGATCATCCATAAGAGGCAAAGCTCGATCCATCTGAACTTCAGCTCTTGTTTGAAAAGACGGTTCTTTCCCTCACATGAGAATTGCTAACATTTAAGTTTGCGTGCTGCAACTATAGCAACAGCGGTCCTCGCTACTTTTACCGATGTTGATTTGCGGCTTTCACTGCGTGGTATGTCAACTTTGTGATCACTTTGGGGTTCTGAGGTGATTCATAACTTCTCCATTGTCACCGTCTGGCCGTCTGAGCGCCTTTTGTGGAATCCTTGCCGAGTCTATTAAATGCCGAAAGGCTGTGTCAGGTCCACATGATGTTCGCAGCCTGCTGCGCTCTTCTTTTCCTCAGTGTGCACATTGTCAGAGGGTGAACACTGCAAAGCGCTGGGAATTGTGTGTGAAAATGTTACATAGCTGGCTCAAATGGTCCATTCTCTGACGCGCGTGACGGCCGAAGAGCTTTCTTGAATATCGAGTTGACAATTTTGTCCCTGCGTTGTCAGCACTGCCATACGTTTGTCTAGAGAATTCTCTTCTTTTGTTGCGGCTTAGTGTGTCTTACAGAGCAGCCGGTACGCAAACAGCAGCCAGCGTACTGTTTTATACAAACTCCTGTTGTTGGTCAGGCGAAACTCATGTCCTTTTGTGTTAACTGTTGCAGTGAAAAGGTTGGACGGAACATGATGAGTGCGAGGTAACTTGGCCGTGTCATGGAAATGTATGCATACTAGTCACCAGCCATAAGTTAAAAAAAAAAAAAAAATCATTGACTGCCATTGACGGCTAACGACGTCCAAATTTCTTTTTATTTTTTTTTTACTCGGCAGTTAGTGAATGAGTTAATGTTGAGTGTCCACAACCATAATTGGCAATGTCCCTTCACGAGACAAGTCTGCGCAGAGGAAAATGATTCTCATACCTCTGACATGGGGAGATCATTTAACATTTATGCTGTGAATAATTCATGCCGAATTCACAGCAAACGTCCTAAATGTTTCATTACTTTAGACAGTCATCCTCTGTCTGCCATCACTTTGCTTGTGACGAGTCACAGAGGCACGGAGTTGACCCTCTGTTAAAGTGCAATTTATCTGCTCTAAGAGACACCGTGTTGCACTTGTTTTGTTTTTTTTCTTTTAGGAAGCTAATTAAATATTAACACACATAACCATTACAGAAAGGAACAATCTAGAAATCACTGTTTGGCACTCGTGTTTCTTTCATTTGCACATTAAAGCTAAGTGACATGTTATGATGTAGAGAATGTTGTCATAAAAAATTAGTCATAACGATCATTTATCTCATATAGTTGAATTTACACTGTATTTTTTTTTTTAATGAAACGGCAGAAACACCGTAATCTCCTACATGATTTTTTTTTTTTTTTTTTTTTTAGTAAGACAAGTTCTCTGTCTTGGATTTTCGGCTGTCACAATTTTGTCATCGTGAGGGCCAGAGAGTGGATTTGTCCTTAAACAGGTTTGGGAGTGGGGGGGTGATGAACAAGGAAACACTTCCTAGCCAGTATCGCGTTTCAAGTGCGTTCCTGGAGATGTTTTTCTTTTTTTTTCCCTCCATACAGCCATTTTTACAACGCTCTCACCTCGGACACACCCGGTAAACATCTGAGAAATAGCGGATGAAATGAGGGCTAAGCGGGAGTAAAATGTATTGGTGGAATCCTGCCTGTCTTTAGATCCCTCCGCACGCCAACACACCTGATTCAAACGATCAGCTCATCAGCCAGCAAATAATCTCTTGATTATTTGCATCATGTGTGTTAGGATATGGCTCTCGGGGACTCGCAGAGCTCTTCTCGTGGTGTAGTAGCTGGTAATTAGTCAGGTTTAAGAACCCGACCTTACTCCATAGGTTTCACAGTTTAGGTTAATTACATTCGGTTATTTATTTATTTTTTATCACAGTGAGGCATCTGCTACGGTAATAAACTAGCAATATTGCCAACCTATCACACTGACTGTCTCGAACCCTTTCCTCTTTTTGTCCCTCACCAAGACAACAACCCTTCTGATGACATGCCAATCATAGCGGTGATGGTGGCCCTGTCTTCCTTGTTGGTCATTATTTTTATCATCATCATCCTCTACATGCTCAGGTTAGTGGAATGCAAAAAGATTCTCGAGTCGGAGACCTCATGTGACGTGACGGTCTGAAATGGCAATTGCTGATGGTCAACAATCGATTGCTTTGCAAGGAAAATGCATTGATGTCACTTGGTGAGTGCGTCACCATTTTGTTTTATGTTAACTGACAGGTTTAAAAAATACAAGCAGGCGGGAAGCCACTCCAACTCTTTCAGATTGACCAATGGAAGATCAGATGATACAGGTAAAAGCATTTGCTTGTTTGTCTGCATATGTTCGTATCTTGACATATGGCACCAAATGTAACCGCACACTAGGCAAGTATTCTTTTATTTTGGTGAAATATCAGCTAATGTGTATGGCGGCTTGTTCCAGCTTGTTAGCCTGCATTGCTTATTTTAACATTCGATTGATCTGGCTCCCTGAACTGATAACGTTTCATTGACTGTTGGCAGAAGGCTTTTGTTCTCTACAAACACGTTACCAGTATTGAGTCACAGCGCCCTCTGGCGGCGTTATTAAGAAAATAAAGTTGAACAAACTAAACAAAGATTGTGTATTTCCACCGTTTGTCGACTTTGTTGTCTCTCTCTCTCTCTCTCTCTCTCACACCTAATTCATCACTTATATCTCCTTTGCTTGGTACCCGGTGCAGAACTCCAGAGTGTGCCGCTATTGGCCCGTTCGCCCAGCACAAACAGGAAGTACCCACCCCTTCCTGTAGACAAGCTTGAGGAAGAAATGAATCGTCGCATGGCTGATGACAACAAGCTATTCAGGGAGGAGTTCAATGTACGCCGACTAATCCCCCCCGACCCTCAACACCCACCGCACCCGAACTGCTTACACCTCTAGTGTACATTTTGCTTAAAGGTCCAACATGATTAGTTTAGTTCTATAGCCAACAATTTCAACCAAAAGTTGTGATGCATTTAATGGAACAAAAAGTTTATGACGCAGGGATTTTTAAAAGATGAAGGGGTCCACAGTTTTTCATCAGGGCTTCTGAGGAGCCACATACCACGAAGCACTTCCTAACCTGGCGTATAATAAAAATGTTCTTTTAACTCATTTACTGCCGTTGACGGCTAAAGACGTCAAAGATCCGTTTTATTTTTGCTCGGCATAAAAAAAAATACCATTTAAGGACAGCACTAAACTGTCAAACTATAAATCAATATTTAGTGCAAAAATTTGTAATTTTATTCATCCCAAAGCCACAAAAAATATTAGTCGTATTAGACCAAAAGTTATAAGACGGCAGAGATTTTTTTTCTACCCATTTTTCTTACCAATGTCAGCATCCCTCGCACAATCTAAATGCATAATGGCGGCGGTTGGGTAATTTTCGGCAAAGTTTTAAATACTGTACATGTGCAGAAATCACACTCAAAGAAAAAAAATCCTTTGGCTGAAATGAAATGTTTACATGTCTCACGCACACACACACACACACACAAAATAATGTCTCAAAGACTGGAAGCCAGTATTAATCTTGGCACTCTTCTGTTATCTTACGCGCATAAATTTTTCCATGTTCAGGCCCTTCCAGTCTGCCCCATTCAGGCAACGTGTGACGCAGCATCCAAGGAAGAGAATAAAGAAAAGAACCGATATGTCAACATCCTGCCATGTAAGCAAACCACTAAACACCGCAACATCGTCCCTTTTGACCTAAGTGGGAAATGTTGCAATAGGTGTTTGAAACCTTTCCTGTTTTTTTAGATGACCACTCCAGGGTGCATCTCTCATCTCTGGAAGGAGTACCAGACTCCGACTTCATCAATGCCTCCTTTATAAATGTTTGTACAACAATAATATTCATTTCACCGTGTTTGTTGTGTGCTTTGACTTGAAATTAATCCCCCCCTTTTTTCTCCTTGTCGTCTCCTTCATTCCTGCATTTTGCAGGGTTACGAGGAGAAGAATAAGTTTATCGCAGCTCAAGGTAACATATCCCTGGAACAAGATTTATAGTATCACAATTGGTTCTCCGACTCGTCTGTAATTCCGTCGTTACTCTCAGGACCGAAGGAGGAAACCGTAAATGACTATTGGAGGATGATCTGGGAGCAGAACACAGCCACCATTGTCATGGTGACCAATCTGAAGGAGCGAAAAGAGGTAGCGGGATCATTTCTAGTTTGTCCGTCCAGAAGTCCCGAGTGAAATTGTGACTTGGTTTGACAAGGCTGCTTTTGCATTTCAGTGCAAGTGTGCCCAGTACTGGCCGGACCAGGGCTGTTGGACATACGGGAACATCCGCGTTTCCGTGGAGGATACGATGGTTCTCGTCGATTACACCATCCGCAAGTTTTGCATCCAACTGGTAAGAGTGAGGCCCTCTGTCGTTGGTGGATGGTATACTGATGGTGACGCGACTTCATGATACTGACCGGATCTGCTTTCATCGTATCTCAGGTTGGGGATGTATCTGGCAAAAAGCCCCAAAGGCTCGTCACTCAGTTCCATTTCACCAGCTGGCCGGATTTCGGTGTTCCATTCACCCCGATTGGTATGCTGAAGTTTCTCAAGAAAGTCAAGACGTACAACCCTCAATATGCCGGGCCCATTGTGGTCCACTGTAGGTAAGTCTCTGACTCATTGCGGTGTTTTCGTTTGTTGCCATGCTGTCCGGACATTTCACAAGAGGTTGTCACCACGTCCATGCTAGTGCGGGAGTCGGAAGAACGGGTACGTTCGTTGTCATCGATGCCATGTTGGACATGATGAACACTGAGAGGAAGGTGGATGTGTTCGGCTTCGTCACCCGAATTAGAGCCCAGCGATGTCAGATGGTCCAGACGGATGTAAGTCGCGCTCTGGAGCAAAACAAACTTTAGAAATGTAATTCACCTTGAGGCCAACTCCAGTGCATTTTTTTTCCCCATCATTATTTTACCTCTCACAGATGCAGTACGTGTTCATCTTCCAAGCGTTGTTAGAACACTATTTGTACGGAGACACTGAGCTGGAGGTGACCTCTCTGGAGTCCCACCTGGCTAAACTGTACGCGCCTTCGCCGGGAGCCGGCTGCAGTGGTTTGGAGGCTGAATTCAAGGTTGGTGCATGCGTTGGTTTTCATCCAATGCCCGCGGACATCTCTGTCTTGAATTTAAATAACGTGTGTGTTTTCTCAAGCTCATTGATTGCTTAATATCCTCTGACTTCTAGAAACTGACATCCATCAAGATCCAGAATGACAAGATGAGAACGGGCAATCTGCCTGCCAACATGAAAAAGAACAGAGTACTACAGATCATTCCATGTGAGTAAAGAAGACATTTTCCGTGCCTTGTTTTTTTTGTTTTGTTTTTTTTGAACACTCAACGCAGTTGTGCGTTGCTCTCTTCTTAGACGAGTTCAACAGAGTGATCATTCCAGTCAAACGAGGGGAGGAGAACACTGACTATGTCAATGCCTCTTTCATTGATGTGAGTGCCAAAGCTGCTGCATCCTCGCAGCTTTCTTGTTCTCTATTTCTTCCATGAAACCGCCCCGTCCATCTCTCGCTCTTTGCAGGGCTATCGTCAGAAAGACTCGTACATGGCAAGCCAAGGCCCCCTACAGCACACCATTGAGGACTTCTGGAGGATGATCTGGGAATGGAGAAGCTGCTCAATCGTCATGCTTACTGAGCTGGAGGAGAGAGGGCAGGTGTGTGCAATTGCGCAATGTGGAATATCCATCATTGCTGGTCTATCGAGCAGACGTAATGATGATAAAAGACATCCGAAGGCGATACTGATGGCATGACTGGTTTTGCCGTTTGCTCCCCCCCCCTCTCCCCCAGGAAAAGTGCGCTCAGTATTGGCCCAGTGATGGAGTCGTGGCCTTTGGGGACATCGCCATTGAACTTAAAAGGGAGGAAGAGAGCGAGAGCTACACAGTGCGTGACCTCCTGGTGACCAACAACAGGGTAAATAGAAATGAGCTAACAGATGTTCCATGCACTTATTGCCCCCCCCCAACCCAAACAAAATCTCCCAAACTTTATATAGCACTAAAATAATGATTCATTTGTATCAAATTACTCACAATTGTACTTAATGTGAACCTGCTTAGTTGAACACACGACTATTATTCTGTTGCATGAATGGCAACGGGGTGATACGCAGGTTAATTGTAACTATTGCCCTCTAGTGGTAGAGTGGTGAACTGCTTTTCATAATATTACTGGCAGAGATAAATGAACAAAAGATACTCTTTTGTTCTTAATAAGTACACAAGAGAGGGCAAAAAGACAAAACAAATATACTGACAGAAACAGTATTTTTAGTAAATAAAATATATTATTGACACACCTGATTTCTTGGAGCAAACTAAGTGGTTGGGCGTCGTGCTGTATACTTCTCACGTAAAGTTAGCAATAGTGAGAGTTTGGGTGAATTTTTAGAATGAACCTAAAATGTACTATAATCTTCACAAGTGAATTTAATTTGGCCTTCTCTAAACTTTTGAATGCACTTCTCCATCTTTCGATGTCTTTTTTTGCACAACTTGTTCTCTAACAGAACAGAACAGCAAAGTGTTTGTTCCATAAGTCGACCAGTTCATTTCCTCGTTCAAATAGAATTGGTGTTTAAACGGTCCTCTTCATCATGATGTTCATATTTTGACATTGCGGGACAAAGAAGACGCGAAACAATTGAGAAACAGTACCTCGTTGCAAAGCTTAAAACAGGATGTTCTCAGAAGGAAGTGGCCACTGATCAAGTTGTGCAAAAAAATACTGACGCGTTCCAACGTTGAGAGAAAGGTCAAGGTTTTTGTGCATTGTACGTTCATCTTAAAATTTCACCCGGAATTCATACGTTTTTGTCTGAGGTTTACCAACTGTGGCAGCACCACTCCATCTACCATGTCACTAATCTCCTCATTTTCCCACTTTCCCTCCATCCTTCCAGGAGAACAAAGCTCGAGCTGTGCGTCAGTTCCATTTCCATGGATGGCCAGAAGTGGGCATCCCCACCGATGGTAAAGGCATGATCAATATAATAGCTGCAGTGCAGAAACAGCAACAGCAGTCCGGCAACCATCCCATCACAGTCCACTGCAGGTAAGAGGCACTGGACACACACGGGGCTTTTTTTTTTTTTTTTGGAGGGGGCGGGGGGTAATTATGTCCACGGTATATATGGCATTTATTAAATCATAGCGTCTCCTTAAAAAAGACTGTGACTAAAGGGCTCTAAACTCATCTTATTATGGGATACCCTGAGAGACAGTACTTAATTCTGCCAGGAACGACTTGAAATTGAAATGGCCTTCTTGCATGCTATCATTGTATGTGTTATTTATGAACATGCTTCCTTTTCCCCTCGTATGTGCAGTGCTGGTGCGGGTCGGACAGGAACATTCTGTGCATTGAGCACAGTCCTGGAGAGGGTGAAGGCAGAAGGCATTCTGGATGTTTTCCAAACAGTCAAGAGCCTTAGATTGCAGCGACCCCACATGGTGCAGACACTGGTGAGCAGCTGATTTTATTGTTGTTCATTTTATTTTTGTGCCTCTATGTATGGATATATACAATTTGCAGCATATATGGAAAATTCCTTAATGTTCCATATTTAAGTAAACGGTACATCTGATCTCAGGTTGCAATTTCACAACATGTATGTTAGCATATATGAAGTTTCATAATACAATTGACTGATTAATGATGTAGAACAGGAAAAAGTTTTGCATCGCTGGTACTGATGTGATGTTTTCCACCCCGTTTTCCAGGAGCAGTACGAGTTCTGCTACAAAGTTGTCCAGGAGTATATTGATGCCTTTTCTGACTATGCCAATTTCAAATAGAGACCCACCATGGATAGACGGCTCATACTAACACCACGTGCATGCACCACAACACACACACACACACACACACACACACACACACGCACACAAAACATGACCTGCCTACTTCCAGCTGCAGGATTGTTTTCCTTTTTGGTGGCACATCACTTACCGTCTGCCTCTGTGGATGGAACAAACTGCCTGCAGGAAAAGGGAACCGCAATTTGAGTCTGGAAGGGAGGGCCGTGCAGTTGGACCGAGAGAAAGGAGATGCCTTCTTGAGTATTTTGTAACGTTGGTCTTGTTGATATCGCCCCTGATTCGCTTTCATACACATATTTTACTGTGTTGCATCGTTTAACTTTTACTTTTGGACACAGTTTTGAGTTTGGCTGCATTTTTGGGTGGCACCTGTAAAGTATTTTATTGCTATATATAAATATATAAAACAAATTCTTTATGAATATAAAACTAATGCTTTTGGAGGTTTATGTAAAATATTGCCTTTTTTTTTTTTTTTAACTATTAAGGACTGAAAAATGTTATCGCTTTTGGCTTTGCCAGAGCCACACTTTCGTAACGCGCAGTGACAAAGGCTCAAGATGAACTCTGAGACTTTGAAGTATGACACAGGGAAATCAATTAGTTCAGATTAGTTTTCACAAAAAAATATCAAATACGCTTTGGCATCGGCATCCTGGCGCAGTTTTGGGAAAATTGCATTTAAAATGCCCGCTGGTTGCGAGGTGACAGTTTTCTATGCGCAGACAGCTGAAAATTATCTGTCACTTTGTTCTGACGCTAAGGGTCCAATTGTATTAAGGCACTTGGAAAAATAATTTTTAAGGATTTATATATGAATATTTTTTTTCCCTGGTGCACGGAAGACTATATGGGCAAATGTATTCAAAAAAACACCACTTGACTCAGTCAGTCTGGTTTAGTTAGAAGTCCTTTAGCTTCCCCAGAATATTAATTTATTCTATCTGCTAGTCTACCAATTTTTGTGGTGTCATATTTGGAAAAATTTGCACAGAACTCTGACCTGAACCCATCAACATATTTTGAGAATAAATTGATCCACTCCAAAGTCTTTCCAAGGATGTGGAAATTGTTTCTGCTTCTAAAAGGGAGCCCAACTCTTATCAAATATTTTCTTCCTTTTTTCATTTCTGTTTGGTCAACTGTCCCACTACTTTTGTCCATATGTGTCAGATAAAAAAGTTGCGTTGAGCCTTTTTTAAAAAAACTTTTTATGAGACATCACAACGCTGTATTGTCGCTATTTAAAAGAATGTTCATTCATTGCCACCATGAAAACTGATGTTGAAGAATGTCGCTTTTTATTTGAATGCTGTTTTTTAACACAAATGGATATTTCCTTCATTTTTTTTTTTTTTTTTTTTTTTATTTCGGGTGCCATGCTGTGTTTACTCATTTTGTTTTTTGTTTTAGTTGCTGTTCTCTGTGAAACACTCACACTTGAACTACCATGACCATCCATCCCCCTCTTGATTGTAGTAATGAAAAATGAATGATGTCAGTTAAGCAGGGAGGCCCTTTTTTTTTTTTCTTTTTTTTCCCCCGCTGGAGCAAACCCAGGAAATGAAGCTCACCCTAATACACACTGGAAAACAAAACAAAACAAAAACCAATATCCACACTTTGCCTTCTGCAATTGCAGAAAATGCTAATGGAACTCCAAAAAATACCTGATGCACACAAAAAAATGTGGATTGCTTATCAATTCTATATATTTTTTTTAAATCACTTCATTTTATGTAACATTACGACACACAACCACACTGAAAACACCATGTGAAACTCTTCCCCAGTTTATCGAGCTATCGAAATCCCCACTTTGCATCCCACTGTTTGCGGTGTACCAAGTCCATGCAACATTTTTTTTTTATTTTTGTGGTGAGCCAGGAGCAGTTGTAGATGTTGATTGTCTCATGCACTATTTGCACCAGAACAAAAAATAAATAAATAAAGACCCACATTATGATTAAAACTGTGGGAAATGAAATCCATTTTGAAGTCTGTAAGCCTTCTAGTCATCAGGATTTAAAGTAGCAAATCTATGACCAGCCACTGAAATTAATGTTTGTGCATTGCGATATTTGCCCACAACTTTTTTTCTTTCTTCCATTTGACATTTGCGTCGTCAAGTATCTGCTTGCTTATTGTCCGTCAGTTACGCTTCATCGTCATGAGACACTTCCTCAACAGGACACTGTGCCAACTTCTGAACACCACAATTTTGCTTCAAAAATAAAAAGAAAAGTGCCTCATATTCATTTCAGAAAATGTTACCAATGATATGTGGTGAAATCTAAAATGATGTCTTTTCTATTACCAAAGCAGAATCAGTCTCAATCTTTTTTTCATTTATGCTGCCATCAATTTTCGAGGTGAAAAAAAGAATTCGCTTACCTGTGAGAAGCCAAACGTTTCGGTGGAAAGTGCTTTCCGCATGTCGGGAAATGAGCCACCATTTTCAAAATAAGTCATTCATCTGCCCCGTGCAGTGGCTACAAAAGCAGCTGCTTGCAAAGACTATTCCAGTTATTCTCTCCACCTAAATGTCGTCCTTATGCCTCCAACTGCACTCGCGTCCCTTTTCCTCGCTGACGTTTACCTTGGACCACCATCTTCCCGTTGGTCCAGGTTGAATGATTTCCCGACTTTGTATATAATGTACGGTTATTTATATTCCATTCCTGTCTGTGGCCTTTCTTATTTTATTTCCCTTCTCCTCCCCCTTTCCCTCGCTTTTTTTAAGAGGAAAAAAAAAAAGCTGTATATTGAATTGTAATGGGACCATTTTTGAAATGTATTGGATGTTTTGTTTGCAATTTTTAATTGGTATACTTGTCTTAAAATAATCCAACATTTTATTTGCCTCTGTTGGTTTCTAGTGTTTTGTTATTCAACATTTGAATATATGTGTATATAATTATATATATGATCAAATGATATATAATTATATAATGCCGGATGGCCTTTCTAAGCAGGATACTGTTGAAAACTAATAAAGTGCTTGAGATTTTTTCCTCCTGTCTGCATCTATCGTGCCGGTTTGAAGTCGAGACAACAACGTGATGCTCATTGAAAAGGTCACGGCGCAATGAAGACTGACAGCATGACGGCACAAAAATAATTGATTATCATTCGTGTCCACTTACAGATCAGGCAGTTCACTTGTGTAGTCTTGAAGGATCTTCCATTAATTTTTAATCCCATCACATATTTGTGCTTTTACCATTTAAATTGTATTTTTAGTTTTGCTAAAATGGCCCATCAAAAATATTTGTCAGTGCATTGAAATTATTAACATGGAGAATATTTTCTAATATATTTCTATTAATGATAATATTATTGCAAATTTCTCACTCCGTCTTTTGACACTTGTGTAATTTTCTGCCAAAAGAAACCGATTCAGCAAATATAAACTCACTATATTTTGCAGAATATAGCCAAGACTTCAACTCAATATGCATTTCCTCTTCTCATTAGAAAATTAAATAGCACAACCCGTGCCAATAAAAGCTCAAGCTAAGAAAATTAATTCTCAACTAAAACTACAGCATGACAAATCATATCAGTGGAGTGGGTGACCTGTGACTTTGACACCTGGCACCATCTTCACGTTTACAAATTTGTACAGGAGATCTAATCGAAAAGAGAAATTGCCCGTGGCCTGGCTAGGAGTCAACCATGTTTGTTCCTTTGCAATCGGCCTTCCTATGTTGGCCGAGCTGAAGTGACGTTCCAGGATGCGTCATCAAGATCAAATTAAAAAAAAAAGATTACTAATGAATATGCCCTAAAAGGCAATTTAAAATGCCAATCAAGAAAGACTTGTACTCAGTGTTTATTTAAAAATACAGCTAGTAATACAGATAGTAATCGTAACACAAATGATTTTTTTTTTTGTTCATCTAGAATAAAGTAGTGATTCATGCGTAAAAATGTCAGCCCGTGGGTGTCACTGCTGTTTGCAGATGAAAATTGGAATTATTCAGGTCCTCTTCACCTTACGCCCCCCAAACATTTTAATTTCTCCACTTGGGAGGAAAGGAGCAACGGGGGTCAAGAAAGGCGGGACAAACGGGAGGGTAATGAAATATCGGCTACATATATAGCACTTGAAAAGCGTCTGTTCAGTAAAGCGCTGAGAAATTGCTGACGAGTAACAGAAAGTCGCGCCTAGAAGCAAACTTCAAACAAGATCAAGTCCACGTTAAGACTTATCAGGTAAGACTTACATTTTGGCAATATTGAATTTAGTCACCTATTTTATTGTGAGGATTTAAAGTAACACACAAATTGGTAGCCTTATTTAGAAATGTTTTCCAAAAACTACAAATAGGATGTGCTGCTGCCAAAAAAAAAAATTGCATCTGGTTGATGTTTTACAATAGAAAAGCATGTCCTGGAAGAATTGCAGACATCGCGTCATTCTTGAAGTTTATGCAATTTTGTGACTTGTAGGGGGGAAAAAAATCCCATCTTTGCTTCTAGATAAATCCAAACAATCATGAGTGTATCTCGGCTGGCTCTGCTGCTTGGACTGCTTCTATGTATGGAAGCTCAGCTGTCCAACGGCCAGCACTGGTCTCATGGTTGGTATCCTGGAGGCAAGAGGGACCTGGACTCTTTTGGCACAACGGAGGTCAGGCGCAGTGCTAGTGTGTGGTTGACCTATTGTCTATATATTGACCTCACATCTCATTTTCAGATTTCAGAGGAGATCAAGCTATGCGAGGGAGGGGAATGCAGTTACTTGAGACCACAGAGGGGGAGTATTCTAAAGGCCATTCTCGTAAGTGCCAGCCAGTTAGTTCCGGGGATTAAATGTAAAGGGTGAATCAGGGCGACAATGCTTTTAATTCATAGTATAGTTTTGTGTAACTCACTAAATGGCTCTCTTTACAGTTGGATGTCTTAACCAGGGAGTTCCAGAAGAGAAAGTAACAACTGACTCTCCTCTTCATTATGCTAATTTTGACTTCATTTGACGTAATGTGGGCTGTTGGCATTCAGTGGTCAGTTAATGTGTGTTCAAAAGATGCCTTGAAATAAAGAGTTTATTTTGATATTATTTACTGTCTTTAATTTGTGTCTGCTATATCACAGAAGGTTAACATGAACTTTGGTAGGGCCGCAAATGGCTCCCGGGCTGCGTGTTTGACACCGACGCTCTAGTGTTACTACTGTGCAAAATATCTCTATGGCTCAAACAATCTAGTTTGGACTTTTATTATTTCAGTTGTGGACACATTATATACTCTTACGAATTCGAGCGGTTAGTGATCATGCACATATCTTTTTGACAGCGATCTTACTCCATAGACTGCAGGTATCGCATTGCTTTTTAAGCAGGTCTTTAAACGCAGCACGCCTGCGCGTCAGTTGGGGCTAAAATGGACCTGCTGAGCGTCAGTGCTCCGCAGTCTGCGGAGTCTGGCGCTCAAAATAACATTGATAGTGCCCCTTTAGCGACTTCTACCACAGAACCAGACAAAGTAATAAACATTAAAACTGATAGTACCCAGATTGGAGGTGAGTCTTGCCTAAAACGGGGCAATTCAGTCGTGTGTCATGACCGGACGAACGACGTTAGCTTTCTTGCTAACTGGCTAGCCGCATCGCATTCAGTTTGATAGCTACTTAGCTACAACTGCTAACGTCACTGTTTTGAACTAGCCGAAGCAAAGAAATCTTAAATCACCCCATCAGAGCCACTAAACGTTAGGACCCATGCAGAGAATGGCGTTAATAAAGCAAAGACAAAAAAGGCTTCTTCACTATTCACTCGTGGTTTTAAAATATTTGCCATTTGTTTTTTTCTCCTCCCCAAAAAGTAGGCTCTTTATTCAGCTGATGGAACGGTTAGCTATTAACAGGCCGGGGGTACGAAATACGTTAACTTTGTGGGTGATAGGATTAAAATGTCAACAGTTGAGTCAATTCGATTAAAATCCATTGATTGGATTTAAGACATTCTCTTAAAACGTCATCAGGTTTCCAATGAGATATAAGGACAGACCGTTTGCGATGCTGTCTCAGTCACTTAAAAATATTTATCTTAAAACTGCGACATTTCGTGGTAAGTATCCATGACTGGGCAAACATCCAAATGTATAACATTTTAATTCACAACTTTCTTTAGCTTGAAATCGTCTTTCGATTTCGCGTATCCTGTTTTTTTTTCACTGTGCGAATATATTTTCCACCTAAAGTGATTAGAAAGTTGCGGATGGGGGATTCATATTTTACAACACCAGGTTAAAATGATGATAAATGAAAATTTGGTTTGGACTTCCACTTCTGTAGATATCACTGTTTACGTTTTAATTGCTTGTTAAAAGTAATAGCGTTTTACAAATTAATGTGTTATTAATTATGTTGTTTATTTAGCAGAGTACATACAGTAACGGTGGTTATCAACTTCTGTCACCCTGTGACACAATTATCCTATTGTTGGAATCATTTATTTTTTTAAATACAGAAGTTAAGATCAAAGAAAATTTTGATGTTTAAAAATAGCCTGAACAAAAAAAAACATGTATATGTTTTAAACATAACCATAAAGTGCTATTTTAGGTTTCTTTTATATTGCAGTGTCATTTCCCTTCATGAGAGACTGTTTCAAGTATGTAATATTACTTTGGAAAAAGAACCACAAGCATTTGAAGAAATCCCTGACAGTTAAGCAAGACAGTGAAAACTAAAAATACGTAAGTCATACAATAAATCCAACAAAAAAATCCATGGATTTTGTATTTACTTCCTACAACAATTTAGATTATTTTTTTTATGTTTAGTTTTGCGTGCATTACACTGTGGAGTTGATTGTGTCTTTATTTGTCTTTGCTTTTATTTTGCCTTATTTTCAGCGTTGTCAAAGAGAATCTCTTCTCAATCGCGTTACGTGGCTCAATAAAGGTCAGATAAATAAAAATGAAATAGCGTAAGAAGTCAGCTTTGCCTCCGTTCATGCATTAAAGACAGTATTAGATATTGAGTCACTCTGACTTGAACCGTCAAAATCTTCACATGTTTTTATGTTCCAGTATTTGACTGATCTACTTCTGACATAATTAAAGTGTATTTTTGTACTCGCGTAGGGGAATGATTAACCAGAGGTTGTTGTAGAAAATCATACATTTTATAAACCAGTGCAACCTCTGAAGTCAACACCTCAAATGTCGCGCTAGTCATCAATAGAAGACGCACCTTCCTGTTTTCTCTCCGTCACGTACATTTCTGTTCGGTGTCTTCAACGGATGTGTGCTTTTACTTTATTATGATTACATCATGTTGTGGTCAACTGCTTCATATTTGCACGACAGTTGAAAATTAAATTTAAAAAAAAGAGTTAACCCCGGACAAGCCAAAAGTCACAACACCTTTAAGATAAGCCAATAATGACTAAGTTGAAGTCAAATCAAGTTATTTTTTAAAATTTAAGGAACTTTCATGTTTGGCAGCTACAGCTCATCCATGAATACTTGTGATTTGGAACTGGTGCATCAAATTTAAACAAAAAACAACTCACCCCTTATTGGATTTCAACAAATGTGTCAGATGGTTCTTAAACTGAACACTCCCAAGTCCCCCCAACATGTCCAACTTAAAAATACAGTAGACTAGTGGGCCTAAGTGCTCAATTGAAACTTGAAAAAGGCTTTTACGCTTAAAAAAAGTCAATCATGCACATTTGAAATTTGCTTAAATACAGAAAATTAACTTTATTAAAACTGAGCTACAGTCGGATTTAAACAAAATGAACCAAAATAACTGTTTGAAAACAACCAGTTGTGAAAGATCAAATGCTGTATTGTATTACAAAGTTAAGTACAACCAAACCAAACTTAACAAATGTACCAAATTTGATTAAAAACATGCTTAAGTCACTGTCACATTTTACACGGTTTGATTTAATTAAGTGATTTTCTCACTCATCATTTGCATGAGTCCAGTGATGGAATGATTTTTTCATTTGTGCATAAATAACTGCAGTCATCTTCATTTGTAATTTTATTTTATTTGTTATTTTTTGCCATTCAGACAATGTGAGTGACGAGGAACTCCTGAGAGGTCTCCTCACCGACCAGCGCTGCCATGTGTGTGAAGCTGTGCTGTTGTTTGAGGCTCAGCGGCTCTCACATTATGAGGTTTGAGAGATTTCATATATCCAACAGAAATTTCAATCGCGGCCTCATTGTGTCATCTCTTGCTTCTCATTTGCAGGGAAAAAAACATGCCCAGAAGTTGAAACTCTACCTGCATAACAAGAGGGATGAAATGAGGCACACAGAGTCTGCCGGACTGCTGGTTAGCATTTATTTCATATCTCAAATTGGGTGATGTCCTCCGGCTTGGGGATTTTCGCAATCCAACTATATCACAGAACTGTCTCACATGTGACTACAGAAGCTGATGTTGTCTTCTAATTTTGCTCCAGAAAGCACAAATTACCTCATGGCTCATTTTGCAGCATCGCATGCCGACCGATAAGGATCGTTTCTGTGAGCTGTGCAATATGGTGTTTACTTCCCCCGTGGTCGCAAAGTCGCATTACGATGGCAAAGTCCACATGAAGAATCTCCGAAAACAAAGTCTTCAAAAGCCCGGTACGAGCACAAGAGAGGAAGGCATTCGTGATGTCAAGTATTTACACGAATACGGTGGCGAACAAAGCGGACAAATGCCCTTTAAGTTGAATTGATTTCTCTTTGTCTTAACAGCAAATAGCACGGAGGTCAGTCCTTCACCCGGCCCTGCGGTGGACCGTGCTACTCAGGACCACATGTCAGAATCAGGTGACGGTCCCGGCCCGACATCGAATCCGAATGAGGCCAGTTCAGACTCAAACAAGTTCTGTGTCTTGTGTGCGGCCGCCTTCAATAATCCTCAAATGGCGTTGCAACACTATAACGGCCGCAAGCACCAAAGGAAGAAGGCCAGACAGGAGATGTTCAAAGAGCTGGAAGATGTTCAAGAAGGTAACCTGGTGTCCGGCTTTTCAACAGTTTTTCGAAATGATATCAACATAAGACGAGACGGTTGCAAGTAGGTTTTTACCCCCCCCCCCCTCCTTCTTCTTCCTTCATTCCCATCTCATTTGTTTTCTGCAGAAAACCCTCTGACGTGTGCCATATGTAATTTGCAATTCAATTCCGTTGAAATGTACCAAGCCCATATGCAGGGGAACAAGCACCATGCTAGGTAAGCTTGATGCACAAATCAGGATATATACCACATTTACTGATTTGCTCTTAAACAAACAATAAATATGTAAATAAGAATCAGCGGACTCTCCAGCGACTTGTTGCCCAACATAAGCTTCGCTGCAGAACATCCTAACGAGGGTTGTTTTGCATCCTAAAACAAATGAAAATTGTGGTTGGTAGGCCGTGCCTCCGAAATTTGGGTTGTCCACTTCAACTCAGGCTGTTCATTCCTGACCAAATTTCGTTGCGTGAACTGATGACGCCTTCTCAGGTGGGAGGCGACAGACACTGTGAGGGGTACTTCACAGTTGGAAGGAAAAGACCAGCGCGTTTAAAAAAAGCGAGCTAGAAAGGAACTTTTGTGCGGTTGGTTCGGTGACTTTTTTCAAACGCACTATTATTCTAATTGGCTAACCAAAATGTTAACACTGTGCTCTGATTTCATTACATTGCAGGTGTGCCAAATGGCCTCTAATTCATATCTGATTAATTTTCCACCTTTATCGTGCCATTTATTAAAAAAAAAAAAAAACAACATTTAGAAAGCTGTGAATTATGTTTGTTTTTTTACCAGGGAGAGGAAAGTCTTCAAACTGTACAAAACCCGACAGAAATCTTATAACACGTTTGCCGATGAGCTCGCGCATTACGTCGAAGTCCAGAAAGCTCGTGGACTGGCACCCAAGATTGGCGCGATTCTAGCGAAGGATGAAGCGCAAAACCAAGGCGATGCCCATTTAGAGAAGGGACACATGGCGCAACAAAACCAGACTGTGGCCAACATTTCTCCCCCAAATGACCCTCGCCCACACTATCGCCCCCCTCACTTCAGCGTTGAAGCTTTCCAACCTCCGTTTGTGGGCCCTCCCTGGCCATCCAGGGGTTGGGAATGCAACCGTCCACCATCTTTTCCACACTTAAGGCCTTCGTTGGAATCCACCGCTCGACCTCTGAAGAGACGCCGAAAGCGCTCGAGCTCCTCCTCGTATTCGACCTCATCATCTTCCTCCTCCTCCTCCTCCTATTCCTCTTCCACGAGCAGTGGCGCAAGTGACAGCGATGAGGTACAACGCAGCCAACGAGAGACGAGGAGGACCAAAAGATCCAGGAGGGAAAGCGGCAGACGATCAAGAGGTGCAAGCTCAGCCATGGCGAGGCGCGGGCAGCAAAAGACAGCAAGAGATGATCACTCAGAGGAGAGGAGGAGGGATGAGAATGGAGAATCTGGGGAAGAGAAAAGAAAAAAGCGCAAATACCACAGCAAGCAGAGACGGCAAGTCAAGAAACAAGTGGCGGAACTCGACGGGGAGAAGGACAGCGTCGCGCCAACGCACGTGATGGAGACGAGAGACGAGACGGAATGGAATGTTGTACAGCCGAGTGACTTGCAGGAAGACCACGCCAATGTGAAGTGTAGAAAAGAGAAGAAGAGGACAAAAGAAAAAACGGACAACAGGACAGAGGAGGAGAAGTTGTGGGATGATTCCATTCTTGGCTGTTAAAACCAGGAAGTGCATTGAAAATGTGTTATTAGAGCGCCTTAATATAATTTAAGAGCAAAACTACTCATCTATTCATTCACAACACCATATATTGATAGTTTGATTTTTAAAAAAGCAGTTAATCTGTCGAAAAAAAATATTTTAAATTAGCACTGTATGGCTTGCCATGTTTGGGCCACAATTAACTTATTCTTATATGTATGTCCTTATAAGATTTTTCAACACTAAATGACATTTAATCAATTTGCACTTTCAATCTTTACCGGTATGAAAGTTTCTCGTCATTTCCAAGACAATTGAAAAGAAAGAATCTGACGAACCCAAATTGCGGATCAGAGCTTGTAATCCCGTTAGCAGCCTGCAGTGGGCGCCTTTGGATCGATGAGGGCACATGTTGAAAGTCGAGTCATTTCATCTCTCGTGAAGCCTTGTGGGGTTTCTGAGGCAAGCCTGCTGCTGGCGGAACATTATAAAAGAAGCTCAAACGTGTCTCATGATGGGCTAGCTATCTTTCCATTCAATTAAAATTGTTTGAGAGTTGCCAGTCTGCTTGCTGGCTACTTTCGTGCAGCGCTGTAATGTGCAATGCGAATCTCTCCTTGCATGCCTGCATGTGTGTGATGTGCTTCCGTGTGTGGCGTGAAACACAACATGTACACCAGAGTGCCGGTTGGATTTCCCCTCCGGGGATTGTAATGCGTAAAATAAATTAAATTATGCTTGTATAGATCGCTTTTTTTTTTTTTAACAAAAGCTGCATGGATATGTGTGCCGGGGGTGTGTGTGTGTGTTTCGGGGGTCATTCTCCACAAAACTAAATGTTTCCAAAACGAATTAAATGCTTTCATTTATATGTTCTTATTTTTTTTCCCTTTTTTTACCGTCGATTTGGCGCGTGCAAATTAACGGAAGAAATATCTAAAGCAGGCGCCTCAGCAAAAAATAATCAAATGTACAGAGGGGGAAAAAAAAGTAAAAGTACGCACTGCGATGACAAAGATTGTACTTCTCACAAGGTCTTAATAGTGGAGTGTAACCAACCAACTGTGAAGCTCATCAAGATCTCCTGTTTTCATAGAATCCTGTGGTCTCCTTCCCTGTCTCGCTCGAGTCGTCGACCCACTCAGTGCTTCGGGGGGCCCACATCCTCTCACTTAAGAGACCACCACGTACACGCACACACACACACACACACACACACACACACACACCTTTGAAAATCTTTATCGCACTCAAATTAGAAAGTTGCACATTTAAGGTGGCCTGGCTCCATCAAATAGAATCCAAAGCAAATAATGTGTGATAAATGACTCATCTGATTGGAATCATGATTGATAATCCCTTAAAAATCAACTTATATTTGCAAAAATTATTCAGCAAAATAATTTAAGATTCTCATGCATACGCCTTTCAGTGAGTTTTAGCGCATGATTGAAGCTGGGTTTATAGGACTCAGCTGAGGTGGAGGTCATGCACCTGCTAACTGCTGTGACATTGAAACACAACTTTTGTGTTAGGCGCCACTGAGCCACATGAAGCGTCAACTTGTCTTTGGCTCTCTCCCCCCTTGCGTATTGTATTATTTCCATCACATGTCACTTTTAATCCTCCGCATGTCTAAACAGAACATGCGACACAGATTAATGAGAGTTAAATGCTGCATCCAGAAGTTGTACTTTGTCATGATCAGTGTTGACAAACTGCGTCCGTGAGAATTGTTCAACTGAACAATAAAAAAGGGATACGCTAATTATTAAAAAAAAAAAAAAAGATTGATAAATCAATGACAGTATAAAATGTTTATTAATGTTGAATATGTGTTCAGTCCTCTCCCACAGGTTTTGTGTGTGTGTGTCAGTCACATCAGGGTGTTACCATGACGACTTTGGAACGTGCCACATTGAACCCTCCCATCATCTCTTGCGTGATTGACGGCAGAAAACGAAATGATCGCCACCGCTCCGCGACTTGCAGTCAAGCTCAACAAAGATGCGAAGTCTCGTGCTTGAAGTGACCCTGCTTGCGTGGACAACATGCTTGCGGTCTTTGGGTGAGTATTTTTTTTTTTTTCTTTGGTCACTTTGCTCTTTACCTCACACCGCACGTCTATTTGTTCATACGACATCTCGTTCAGGAACCTTGTCGTCGAGACGATATTGTGCTCAGCGCGGATGCTGCTGCGTATGATCGTTTGTGCAAAAATTGCCGTCTTTAAAATAATCAGGCATCACAAACAATTGATTTCCGATAATACAGTCTTCATTTTATTTGGTTTCATTCTGATGGATTTAGTTTCTGTGTCCTTTCAGAACTTTTTCATTGTTGCTTGCTTGTTAAGTAACAGAACAAACGAAACGCTTTGTTAGCTTTAGCTTTCTGGATTATTCATTTTTCATCGTTTTCGATATAATGCAGTAATAGTCGTGACAAAATTCATAGTGTATGCATGAACTCGTTGTCTGAAAGTCTACAGCATGAGTCCCTCTGTGTTTTCATAACCAGCCGTCCTGTCCCTCTTCTTTTTTCCCAAAAAATATTACCATCGTGTGAAATAAAACGCAGTATATTTGGGAGGAGAGAAAAAAAAGATCTCTGTCTCGGCTGTCAAAGTTGGTCTCAGAGTGTAAAAGGTTAGCGACTCCCGGTCTCCATTTTGATGCAGACGGCGATGGTCACCTTTAATAAAGCTTTGCCGACTTCTTGACATTTTTTTATTTTGTAACTGTGCATTGTTAAAACACTGATAACGGAATATTATGAGGTCCCATTGACAAGCTAGCTCGTTGTTGTTAATTTTGTTCATTGAAATCGAATCAGATCAGGATTTACGCCGATGTGTTCATACTGTCTAAAAAGTTGACTTCAACACTACATTGTTTAAGCTTGTGTTCTCTTTTTTTTTCACTCCAAACGTAGGTTCGGGCCAGATCCTGCAACAAGCCGGCAGCATCCTCTACCCGCAGCTCCTCAGCGCACCGTTAATTCAATGCAAATGCTTCAATGACTTCTGCGAGTCGGTCATCTGGTTCCACACTAGCCCCAACCGTAACCAAGTTCAGTTTCTGGGCCGGTTGAACAACGCCAATCGTGTAACTCTGGCGGACAACATGGACCGCAGTCGCTTTCAGTTGAGCAAAAAAAACAGTGTGGCCTTCTTCCTGCGGATCAGCAATGTGACAAAAGAGGACACCGGGACTTATTCTTGTGTCGTAAAAGATCGGAAAAATCAAGAAGTGTGGCAACCTGGTGTTCTTCTTCTCCCTGGAGGTTTGTATGCTGTGCAAAATGTCTCAAACACTCTTTTTTATTTTTTTTTTTAATACTCACTTCACTTACTCCTTGTCTTTAACTGTGAGATTTTCACTCTGAGATCGCCTCCCGGCCACAAATGTTACTCTTGTATGACCTGAAACAACCATTCTTTTTTATCTTTGGCCTTGTACTTTGTAGCGGTGGAGCACCACTGCTAAACTACAATATTGATATTGAACCCTGACAAACGAATGCATGTCAGTAAGTGTCCCAAAAAAAAAAAAAAATATATATATATATATATATGTGTGTGTGTGTGTGTGTGTGTGTGTGTGTGTGTGTGTGTGTGTGTGTTCCAGGTCTTTTATTGGATGTCGATAAATTGCACGACTTTGTTAATGCTTTGCTCTGTGAGGCGGTCGAGTTCTTGGGTACATTTTGGTTGTATTTGTTTGTAATGCTGTGAAAAAAAAAAACCCCAAAAAACTAATGTATTGTATTGAAGCCAGTTCAAAATCGATGGGAGTTTTCCTTCGATATAAAAACAGTTTATGTTGTCCTTATTAAGACGTAAATGCATTTTTGTTGTTTGTGCGCGTGTCTTTCCATCACAGAAAGCCTCCCGACAAAAACTCCGGAATCACCACTCAAACGTGACTGCAGCTGCATCGAGACTTCAGCTGGTAATGATTTGTTATTCTGCAGCTTGTGTGTTCTGTTTTATTGATGCGTTAATGTCGGAAAGCGGGGTCACGATCGAATGCGATCAGAGACTGGAAATGTCCCAAAGGCTAAACGAAACGACAATGTGTTCATTTCTGAATCTTACGCCGCAGGTGATTGCGATTCACTCTTCCTGTGGTCGTTGGTCGGGCTGGTCGCAGTTTTGATGACCACGCTCTTCTGCACCCTGTACTACTTCAGCCGTGAGTATATTGCAAAATGACTTTTTCGTCCTGTTTTTCACGTCACGTATTTGAATGAAGGATGATTTCACACGTTCTTGCAGGACTTCCCAAAAAATGCCAGCACCGTTTGGTGAAGTAAGTATAACATTAGAGCTTTTTTAAGTTGAGACTTTTGCAGCTTTGACTTAACATTTTGTCATTTGTTTTAAAGGCGGCGGTAAAAGACTGCATACCCGCCCAAGTATGTACCGTCCACACACAATTTTGAAATCATTGCAAAATATAGTTGCCAACATTTCCTTACTTGAAGCGGTGGAACCAGAGATCATGGTTTTGAGTGCAAACAATTCAAGCATTGGATATTTTCTGCAAAAAAAAAAAATGACATCCAAAAAGAAAGCCGGTTCAAATCTTTGTCCTTTGTTTCTGTGATTACAGTGTCAATGTCAAAAGTGTCTCGGTTGGCAAATGTCGTACTGTCGGCTGGAGGAGCACAAAAGGAACAAACGCAATCACAAAAAGATACTAATAGGACGGACTTGTGACCTTCGCCTTGCAGGATAAAGATTCAACGAGCCACCACGTTGACAAGAACTTGACTTAACATCTCGTAAATATGTCAATATATTTTGCACTTTTTTTGGTTTGTCTTCATAAAAAAAATGTTTGTAGCGCAGCTTAGATGTTTTTTTCTTAGTATTAAATCCAGACAAAAGGAAACATTTTTAAAGATCCAAATGAAACGATTCGGCACCAAAACGTCTGTGAGAAAATAATTTGAGCTCAAAACACCAAGTTTTGCCCTCTGTAATATATTATCGTTATATACTATATTTATTAAAATGATGAATGTCCTGAATCTTTCTAATCTTGAATAAAACTGTACTGTTGATGTAAATTTGTAAAAAAAAAAAAAATTAAATAAAAAAAACATCCTCTCCGGTGGCAACTGTCTTCTTCCGATGGGTTTTTAAGCTAGACTTTTTTGTTTTATTTATTATTTATTTATTTAAATATGAAGCGCAGTAGTAGTAATTTTGTTAAGTCTGCAAATATGCACTACAATCAAACGGCCTCATTTGAAGTGCTGCTGCTTTATGGCCCGGGAGAGTTTTATAGTTCAAAATTTCTAGATGGGCACGTAAACATCAGTTTAAATTGCATCTGTAAATGCAATTTGTATTTTTATGTGTGTCTGTGGCTCTCCTCGTGCACACCTGTGTGATAGAAGAAAGGCGGGTGAGTGTGAGCTGGTGGTTGCTTGAGGCTTCGGGAGTACGTGACGCTCTTTCCTGTGCGCACGAGAGCTCGAGTCTTGTTTACCCTTTGAGCTCCTTGTTTATTCTGGAACAAGAAGACCGCAAGAAATACCACAAAATGAACCACAAGCTCTGTGAAAGCAAAGTAAGAACATTGACATATTGTAGAATAAACAATACATCGGATGTCAGTGCACGTATAGAGACCAACAGATGACCGTTCACCCTTAACCTTCACTGAAAGCTGCATCGATCGGAATAACTCTGAAGTCTAATCTTTTTTTTTGAAGATGCTCATTTCAGCACCTATTGAAGCTCTTGCTTACATATACAAAGATTCAAGTTTGAGGTCGGGCATTCTCAGGTTGACTGACGCAGGGAAGCCCATGGAGGTGTTTGCAAGCGATTCTCAGAGGAAATATAATGTGGGCTAAGTGACTTTGGGTCTTCCCTCTCGCGATGAAACAGCAACTCAATCCCAAAATGAGTAACAACCATACAGCCGGAGTCCTGTCATTTTGAACAAAAACGAGCAAATAATAATAATTTGGTGGAAAAAAGACAACATAAACAACAGCTTGACAGTTTTACAGTAATGGCAATTCTCACTATAGGCTACTTGATCACCTCCCACCCATGGAACCGATTCAAAACCACAGCAAAACCGTAATGTCTGAATGCATTTCCCACTACTAAACGGATTGACTTACTTTCCACCAATGAAGAGGAAATGAGGCGGCTGTTAGCGATAGATACATACGCATGAAACAGTGTCATCTTTACAGGAATTTTCCTTAGAAACAATTATAAAATAAAAGGGTGGTTTTTTTTGCCATATTGAGCATGGCTTTGATCAGAGACTTGACGGCTTGGAAGAGGATTAGCGAAGTCGAGGCTTTGTTCAAATCTTGCTAGCAAGATTTCTCGTACTGTCTATATCAAAACTAAACAAGCATATTCGTGCGAGGTTCTTAAAACAAACACTTCATATTCCAGCACTTTAGTGGCAGTAACCACACGCACACACACGCACGCACACACATTTACGTTACAGCGGGGTAAATCGTGAGAATGGCTCAACTCATTTTGACATCAATCTTATGCCATACATCGTCAACAGAGGGCGCTGCCCTCAACGCCCAACTGAGAAAAAGAACAGCTGAGTGAATTTAAAAGGGCTCAAAATTAAATATTGAAGATGAAATAGTCTCATAGGAATTCTTTAAAAATATGTGTGTGTATGTTTTTAGATGTACAGGATAAATAATACCGTTATTGCTGAGTAAAAGTGATTCGGTTCTCTCTGGCGTCTCAAACAATGATGTCACTTCCTGTTTGGACTTCTGTTTTTGTTTTGGTTTTAACGCGGTTAGTTTTACTTCGTTTTTAGAGCAAGTTTGTTTGTTGGGGGGGGGGGGGCACAAACAGGTAAATTTGTGGGTATCAAACCACAAGTGTAGCCAAAATTCGGCCACTGACTATTAGTATATGGTGACTAGATCAAGTTATAAAGAGGGGTGACATGCAGTATTGCAGATCAGCGAGCTCCTCCTCCAACATTGCTGTATGTAGAGCGTGACCTGCACGCAACGTGCTGCAATGAGACTGTTTGACACCTCAGGAGGGGCGTGGACCCTCTGTCACAAGCATACCCCCCCGCCTGACACCACAAACACATCCTCAGCAGTTTTGCACTTTAAAATGGATCGACAGTGGATCCGCATCCTGGCACTGCTGTTGTTTCACAACAGTAAGTTCCCCGTAAATGTGACCTTTTTACTGCTACCTTAATGAGGTGAGAGACAATTCCCACTTTGTGTTGTTTTTCCAGAGTTCACTGCAGGAGCTGTGAGAGAGCTGAAAGGCAAAGAAGGGCTGAAGGTTGAATTGAGTTGCAAGCCCTCTGCGATTGGCTCCATGAATATGTGGTTCCGAGTACTGGACAAATCCGGCATGGAGTTCCTGGCCGCTTTCTCTATCAATGGCATGATGAAGTCCAAAAGTAGCTCCTTCTCCTCCATCTTCAGTGACCTAAGAATCCATGAGGACATTCTGATTCTGAAGTCCTTCAACAAAGTTCGTGACAGCGGCATTTACAGTTGTGCATCCCTTAGGAACATTGAATTGAAATTTGGCGACGTCATTCGACTGACGGCAGGTGAGAACGTTTTTTTCTTTTTTTAATAAAGTTCAAATGACTTAACAGATCCCTTTTTTTCTTGACAAAAAGTTGACACTCCGTCAAAAGATCCTGTGACCCCATCAGTCAAACTCATACCATCTGTAAGCACCTTGCCCTGTTCTTGTCAGAACGCCACTTTGCAAGGTATGTTACGAACATTCTTCCTATCTTGACCCTGTGCGGATGAATACAGGGAAGTAATAATCACTAATCAATCAATATGTCAAATAAATCCTTATCTTTTGTTCTCAGGCGACTCCATGTTGTGTAATCCCATCATACTAATTCCACTTGCGGGCAGTTGCGGCCTTCTGTTCCTACTCATCCTCATTATCGTTGTGTACTGCATTCGTAAGTCCCTTTTGAATACGTTAAAGACGTAACGTGGCAGTCCTCAAGGAGGCTTTCACATCCCATTTTCATTTGGATTTTTATTCCTTCCACTTTGGAAAATATCGTCTTTTTACTGCAGTTAATTTTTTTTTTTCCATTGTTGCAGGTGTGAGGACACGCAGGTGCCCACATCATTATAAAAAGAGGTATGATCTTTTATTATTTAATTATATAATGACATATATTCATCGGGGGCATTATGATGATGAGAATACCTAACTGTTGGTGTTTGGACTAAACAAGAATGTGAATTCATACGATATGAAGTAATGATACGTAATACTCGTGTAATTAATGGAACCAATTGTAAATATAATTTTCAAATTGAATAGTTGTTTCTCTGAAAAAATAATTTGGACTTGAAAGGCCTAAATTCATATTGATTTCATACTGCTTCTCAGTAAAATAAAAAGTTGTCGTGACAAAAATATGAATAGAGTAAAATAAACTGAAAATAAAAAAAATAATACTCGAAACTAACTGAAGAACCTTTGCCTTTCGATAAGCTTTTGTGTCTTTCTCAGGCCGCTGAAGAAAAAAGCTCCTGGAAAACAACAGCAGCAGCAGCACATTTAATCATTGTACACGTCTATAAAAATTCGATTATATCGACATTATTATTTTCCCCACCTATGTAAAAAGTTGTTCAATAAAATTCAAGTACTCAACAGCTGCTTTTGTTCCAACTGGCTTCTGTGGAGTTCAGCTTTAGCGGTGACGAGGTTTTATGTTTTTTTTTTTTTAATGATTTTTTTTTGTTGTTGTTGTTGAAACCTCAATTTGTTGTAGTGCATGTAGTGAGCGTTTATGTCCATTAAAGAATTTGAGACATGCAGTAACAAAGATAATTTTTCATTAGTGTTAATTTATCCAAATGATTGTGGTGAATTTTTGAAGATGATTTTTGTTCTTGTACGTACATTTGTCTCATAAAAATGTCCTTGTAGTTAAAGTAGCACTGATTATGTTGAAAATAAAATTTTGGAAGATAGTTTAAAAAAATATGACCTCTTTTTTTTACCTTAGATTTTGCTTTGCTAATACCAAATTAGCCCTGAATTTTGAAGTTTGTACTTTTTTTTCTAGAATGTATCATTTGTTTTAAATCCAAGTGTGCAGTATTTTCAACTTCTTAAGTTTGAGATAGGATGTAAAATCAAAGCGCACTTAGACATTTTAATTTGAATTATTTGTATCGATGCATTTTTTGTCATTTTGGTTTGAACTCAACAAAGCACACAATGTCCTCATTATTTTTTTTTCTTTAACATGAAAAATGAAGCAGCACTCATTTGAATTTCAATGAATTATTTGTCTTTATTTCTCTTCATTCTTTTTGTCACGTTCTAATTTCAACCAACCCGCTCATTTGCATCACCATCAGTCATTCAGGATCTTGGCGAAAATATATAAACATTCATTTGTTTTATCAACGTAGATGTTGGTGTGTTTAAGCCCCCCCAAAAAAGTGAACAGGAAGTGGGCTGCTAAACCTTTTTTTTGCAACGTGAAAAACCACCAAGTCAGGAGTTTTCGTTCCTGTTCAGGTTTGACACGTACACACACACGGATCCCTTGCACCTTGAAGAAAGAAGTCATGAAAGATGTTCTTAGCAGTATTTTGCTTTTCCCACACATAGTTCTTTTAAATCTTGTTAGGCACAAATGGTGTGTAAAATACATACAGACTGATTATTAGGTGTAATTAGTATTCCCATATCTAAAATATCTCGCATCTCTTGGTGCAAACCTAAAAAAAAATAAGTTGAAAGCAAAGCCCTTTGTACTCATACAGTGTTTTCTTATATAGTCTAAAATCCTTTAAACACCACCTTGGTTTACAAAGTGCAATTGTGGACACCGGTACGTTTTTTTTTTTTTTATTACAAAATATATACCAAAGACCCTATAGATATTTCTCAAAATGGCATTTGCAAGGAAACAAGCCTCCTCTGCATTTTTTGGGTATTGTCCAAAAAAAAAAAATCAAGCGTCTTAATGGAGCTTGAGCTCACCACGACAGAAAACAAATTGGACTCGCATAAAGCATTGCACAACATCTGAATACTATACACTCACTCCTCGCTGCTTGTGTAAGCCAAACTCTCAGCACGCTCACGCAGCCGATATGTTACCAGTTTGGCACAGGCGAGTGAAAAACAAAACATGGACAACAACTTTCGTATCCACATTGACCAGCAAACTCATCCTTTTTTTTTTTTTGGGGTGTTTTTTTTTTTTTTCCAGCATGTCTCGCTACAACAAACAGAAACCGAAAGCTCCTCATCCTTGACTACAAGTGAAACCAAGCAAAAATGGCATGGTTGTACGTAAGTGTGTGTGTGGGTGTGTGTGCATGTAGGTTGTCGTTTGAATGGTGTACATCCTTGATGATTTGTTAAAGTACAATGTCAATGCAGAGAGTAGGGTCCCCAACGGTGCTTCCTCAAAGACCTCTGGAGGTCAAACTTGCATCAGCAACCTGCAACACAAACGTGTATTTATTTCATTATTTATTTATAATATAATATAATATAATATTATATTATATAATATAATATAATATATATATTTTTTTTTAGAGCAAACTTTCAGCTTAACCTAAAGATACATTTGCTCATTAAAAAAATAAAACTAAAAAAAATGCTCATAAAAAAATTCAACGCATTAAAAAAGAAAAAGGCGAATTATAAAGAGGGACCTTTAAACAATAATAATGGTTTTGTGTTGAATGAAACACAGGCTCTGATTTCTCACTATGTACATTGTTAAGTAAATTGGTGGTGCGCACGGAGAATTTTTTTAACGTGACGTATATACATTGCGATAAAACCGAATTATGTTGCGCTGGGCATTGAGAATTAAGAAAAACAGACTCTGTGAATTAGACAAATTTTTTTTCAAGTGCATGTCAAATTTTTTCAAAAACACTTAGTTTTAGCATTAGTTTTTTTTTTTAAGTGTTTACACGTGTTAAAGATAAAAAAAAAAAAGTATTGTGCTGTGAAAATTCAACAAAAATATGAGCCAACGCCAAACATTAAAAGGACTACAACTCCCAGATGACTTTACAACCTTTTCATCTCTTCTTCCAGGAAACGGCCATGCCATTAATATGTGAAGAAATGCTTTTAAAATCAACCTCAAAGGTTTGTGTAAATTAATTGACGAAGACGAAAACAAAGCGCATTTCCGTCCACAATTATATTTACTTTTGTAAACGTAAAATATAGTTTCAGTTAGTTTTAATTTTTCTGAATCATTTAATTTTATTTTTTTATTTCATGAACGCAAATGTTTTTTCAATTTTATTTATTATTTATGATTGTATTCTGTTCATTTCCATTGACTTGGATTTGTGACGAGGCCCTTTTTGTCCCCGCACCGTAAACATGAACAGGGCCCATTTCCTCCTCATCAAGCGCACAGAATGACACCCACCTGACAGCGAGCAGTCTAGCTCTTCCTTCCCTTCTGCGTAGATGTTGCTACGACGTCTGAGCTTAGTCGGCCCGAGAGCTGGTTGGCAGCAGGAGGCTCCGACGCATGTTGTTTCTGGAACACAAAGGGACCGTTTGAAAAAAAAATAAAAAAAGGGAATAATAGTAATAACATCGAGTAGAAATCACAAATAACTTCTGCATACAATCATCAAACAGGATTAATGCATTTGTATGAGGTGAAGCATACATGCAGTTGTGTGCGGCGTCAAGCACACACAGTCTCGCAAAAAAAAAAAAAGAAAAATCATTTGTTGCCCAAAGATGAATTCTGTGCATTGTAGCGAACGTCTTCATGCAGCAGGAAACGTTTTCTTACTTTAGACTTTGACTTTGACTTGCTCTTGCTCTGTAGGTGACAAAGTTGACACCTAAGTCATGCTCTACAAACCTCACAGCCAAAGAGGGGAGGATGAATTATACAGTTGGTCCTCGCCAACAACCGCTAGGGGGCGTCGTTGAGCGGATGAAAAACGGATGTCATTTAAATTAAGATACGCCACTAGCTTGTTCCATGGGTCGTCTTTTCACATTTACGTCAGCTCGTTAACATGATGCGTTATAAATATTGTTGTTTTAACACCCACACCCACCGCTAAATAGTTTGTGTTGATTTACCTTGGCCGTGGCTGCCGTAGCCTTGAATGCTGGGTCATCCGGAAGGAGGGTGTCAGACAGTTTCTGCACAACAGGCTGTGGCTGCCACAGAAAACAAACACGTGTTTTGAATGTCCAATAATCCTCAAAGATGTCTGCCTTCAGTTCAATCACTGAGAATGCAGAAACACACTCTAATGTACGGTACATAAAAACACCAAGGGCCTTTTATGTCAAGACAAAAAGAGGCAAGGGAGGTTGCGCGCTCTCCAATGCTGTCTTTTTAAGAATTATTAAGAAATGACATCACCAAGTTTAAGACACAAATGAGCCTATGCTCACTCGGTTTTCTTTTTTTTTTTTTTAATATGGATTTTTACATGATTCTTGTAATGCACTGAATTCTTTTTTTTTTTTACAACGAAAACAATGAAATGTTCTTCCACTAGGTGGCAGAAGTGCACAGTCCTATTTAAACAACAGCCTAACAGCTTTGTTGAATAAAAGATTTCACGCTAAGTAAATGAAAATGTGTGCTTGAGCTCAACAAAGGTTTGAAATAATTGCTACAAATAACATATGCATCATTTTTCAATTACGTTAATCGCTAAAAATATTTACTTTCATGGCAAATCCAAATGATTTTATTGGGGTCCATCCCATTTTACTCAAGCAATTGTTAGAAGTCAATTTTGCGTTACCTTCAGGAGCTCTGAATCAAGCGCCGCAGGTGTCAGCTCAGACGACGAGAACGATGTCTCGAAATCACTGGACAGCAAGTCCAAGGCCGTCTTATCGTCCATAGTCTTCAACAAGGCGGCAAAGAACAGGACATCAACTTCAAGATGCTCGTGACATTCGTTATCGTTGCATTGTGCGAGGGACTCACCGGCTTTGGGGTGGCGTCCGCGTTAGCCTTAGCTTCGGCCATTTTCTGGAAGTTGTTTAAATTAATTACTCCCACTGAATAGTTGCGTTAACCAACAGCGTATTTCCTCATTTGGTCGCCAGACTCGCCAGGGTGGACCATTAAACCGTATTTGGTGTCTAATTTGAGGTACGGTATTTAATGGAGACTGCCTTTTTTTGGGCCGTGATGCGAATTGTGGCTCTGTGTGTAACCGTTTATGCAAGAAGAAGAACTCTTTCTGAGGGGGACAGATTCCAATTTTTGATTGGCTGTTGGTTTGTCAGGTGTGTGACTAATCAGGCCGCCGCATTTACATTGCAGAATTTAAACATCTATTTTCGCCTCCCCATTTGAAATGAGTGTATTTAAACCAAGTGGACGAAGCACCCGGCGATTCATTGGATATAAAAAGAGGCGCATCTATGTGAGGAAATACGGTAATTGTTTGAGTTACCTTCAGATCCTCCTCAGTGGGTCTGTACTCTGGTGGAAGCGTGTCGTCTCTCTCTCCCATTTTAATAAGCCTCTCCTCAACAGCCTTCTTCTCCTGCACAACAAGCACACATGTCAGGATGGATGAAAAAATTATATTTGGGATGAGTTTTTTGTTTTTGATGACATTCTAAAAATAATAAATAAAAATGAAACCTTTGAAAATGATGAATAATTATGTACAGTACATTTCTGATGTAAAGTTTGAAGCTGGAACGTGAAGAACGTTTATATTATTTTGGATGCAATCACTTTTGACAATTAAGATCTTAATTCTTGGAGTGTTTTTTTCATCAGTGCCCACCTTGACAAGATCTTTGGCAGGAATGGGAGCTGGCTGAGGAGGAGGCGTAATTTCCGTTATCAAAGTTTCTGAAAGAGCATCCAAGGCACTGTCGGTTCCCGTAGAAAGCTGCAAGCACAAACAAGAATAATGACAAATTGTTCAGATTCCAAAATACCGGCTAATAATAATCAGCAGTAGTTCAGATGTTTTTTGGGGTGTTTTTTGTCACCTGGGAGGAAATTTGTGGGGGGGCGCAAGCAGCAGATTTCACTGTGGCGGCAGCGGAGGACGAAACAAAATCTCCTGCTAAGGCATCCAGAGCAAAGTCTGCGGAGGACTGAAGGGGAGACATTTGAATTCAGTTTTCATAATAGTCCTTCCCCCCCAAAAAAATGTTAATATACAAAAAAATAAAAATAAATAAGAATAATAATAATTTGTCTGTTTCTGTAATAGTTCACTGGTGTTGCTTCAAGTGAAATTTTATTTTCAGTGTCAAAAATAAAAAAAAATAAAAAAATTAAAACTTACGTGCGCAGGAGCAGCAGAGGAGGAGACCACCGGAGCCTGGACAGCGGCAGCAGCAGACGAGGTCAAGAAGTCTCCCGAGAGGAGGTCAAGGGCCTCACTGGTATTCATCTTGGGCTGCAAGGTAGAAATGAAAGATGAATTCGATCAACTAAAACTCCAAAAATGCCTCACGTAAACGAGCGTGAGGTGATCTGGTCTCACCTGAGGCTTTGGAGCCGGCAGTTTTTTGAGTTCCTCCTCATTAAACCTGTACTCTGGCGCAATTGAATCCTCCCTCTCGCCGACGAGCACGGCGTCTTCCTCCTTGTGTTTATTCTCCTATCAAAAAGACGACTTCAATTAGTACAAAAAGTCATAACAACACGATGAATTTTCTATGAGTCTGTTACCCCAAAATAACACAAAAAGAAATGAAGCGACAAAACTATTCATTGCGCAGTTAAGTATCGATGTGCCCTGCTTACAGAAACAATGTCCTCGGGTCGAAGTTTGGGGGGTTCTGGTGTTGGTTCTGGAGCTGTCAACGTGTCACCGAGAGCACCGAGAGCATCCAGAGACATGTAGTCGCCCTGAGGGGACAAGACTGCAACTTGAGGAGAGTTCTCATGATCATTATTAGAACCAAGAGCAGAAACGCCAAATTATGATGAATGCATTCAAGATGACCTCATCTGTCTTTGGCTTTCCGTGTGGCGCTAACACCGGAGGACAGTCGGATACCTGCAGAAATACAGGACAGATTTTAAAAATCCTGAAGAGAGAAAGACCCACAAAATGATTTAGAAGTTTGACCTGAGGTGCCTTTCTGGTCAAAGGAGGAAGAGGTGCGTGAACAGCGGACGATTTGCTTGACGTCAAAAGATCTTGAGCGGATAAAATTTTTTTGGTCTGGGAACAGAACAGCGTCGAGTGAACATGACATCATAGTTGGGGTAATCGATATAAATGAGTGCGATTAAAATAAAATTATAATTCTCGATTGGTTGTCTTTTAGTTTGACACCATATTTTTGGGGCAAGAAAAATCATAGCTTTGATCAAAATCTGAGCATGATCAAAAAAGGGAAAAGATCTGAAGAACATTTTTCAGTCCATCTAAATCTACAAATACAAGTTGGCGATGCAAAATGAAAGCCATATTTATAAAAAAAAAACAAAAAAACAAAAAAAAAACAAAGCGCCTGGCATTGTGCTGTGGTCTGACGAGTCCAAATAGTTCTTGTGCTCTGGGCCAAAGAAGAAAAGGGCCATCCAGATTGGATTTCAAAAGTCATAAGCAGCAAAAGAGCGGTAAATGTAGGTCCAAATAACACTTATAAAAGTTTTTCATGTTTACCTGCGGTGGGGCAGCCGAGGAGCTTGTGAAGTCTCCAGACAAAAGGTCTAACGCCTCATTCGTATTCAAGGTGGGCTGCAAGAAGCACAAAGAAAAAATAACTTGAAACATGTTCCCGCGTGACGTAATCTTCGAAGAGCTCTGCGACTTTAAAAACACTAGATCAGCATTTCTCAACAGCGACCCACTTTCATAGACATTAAGAACATTTTTGGAAATAGCCTTTATATGTTCAAAAGCCGTTAAAAATGAGCAGGACGCTCCACCAAAAGCAAATCGCTCGCCATGATGTCCGCCAGCCAGAGGCTGAGCTGCACTGTGTTTGTTTACGGAGATCCACTTCCTGTCTCTTACATAATTACGTCCCATGTGGGAACTCGCTACGCCTCTGTATTAAAATCAAAATAAGAATACGTCTTTTTTTTTTTTTTTACAAGCTGTCCGTCAACCACTTTTTGGGTTCCGACAAACCACAAAACGTTTGATACATACAGTATATGTAATTACATATCTGTAAGATTTTGTGGTTAGCATGAATATCAAATTAGTAATCATCTTTAATCCTGCTGCCCCAGTCTCACCTGAGGTTTAGGGCCAGGTAATTTTTCAAGTTCCTCCTTATTGAACCTGTACTCTGGCGCAATTGAGTCTTCTCGCTCTCCTACACGCACGGCATCTTCCTCTTTGTGTTTTTTCTCCTATCATTAAAAAAAAAAAAAAAAAGAAGAAGAAGAAAAAATGTGAATCAAGTGTCATATCTGACTGCTGTGAATGTGATTTTTTTGGAGGGGATCCTACAGAGACAATATCTTCAGGTCTGAGCTTGGGGGGTTCAGGTTTCGGTGCATCCGCTGGTAGAGTGTCACTAAGAGCGCTGAGTGCATCCAGAGGCAAAGCGCCCCCCTGTGGAGAAAGCACGAAGATGCAGTTCTGTCATTCATCGAGCTTTATGGAGTGGTGGCAGGAGCTCATTTCGAAGGACTTCAGCCTCCAAATTAGTGACTGGTTGCTTTTGAGTTCATTCAACTGCTCTGGGGGGGGGGCACTTTTGGAGTCGCAATTTACACTATGATTGTGAAAAAAAAAAAAAAAACTCACCTGAGAAAGCCTGGGTGCAGCCTGAGAAGACTTGGGTGGAGCAGGACACGAGGAGACAGTTGGAGCAAATGCGGGGACTTCCGCTTTCTACAACAGGAGAAAACAAATATTGTGTTAAGCATTTCTTGTCACATCGCGTCTGCCGTCGTCTGCCGGAGATGTGAAACGCGCCTGTGTGGTAACAGCCGACGAGGTCATGAAGTCTCCGGACAGAAGGTCCAGGGCTTCATTAGTGTTCAATGTGCTCTGCGTGATTTAAAAAAAAATAAAAATAAAAATTTAACAACATGGCAGAGTTCAGCTCATTTTGTGCCTAAATGTTCGAACAAAACTTACGCGCGAAGGAGCAGCAGAGGAGGAGACCACAGGAGCAGCAGACGACGTCGAGAAGTCTCCGGAGAGAAGGTCAAGGGCCTCACTGGTATTCATCTTGGGCTGCAAGGTAGAAATGAAAGATGAATTCGATAAACTAAAACTCCAAAAATGCCTCACGTAAACGAGCGTGAGGTGATCTGGTCTCACCTGAGGCTTTGGAGCCGGCAGTTTTTTGAGTTCCTCCTCATTAAACCTGTACTCTGGTGCAATTGAATCCTCCCTCTCGCCGACGAGCACGGCGTCTTCCTCCTTGTGTTTATTCTCCTACAAGGTGAAGATGGAATTTGAGAAGGCGTTGTGTGCGTGGCGAGCGTACAGCGACGACGCCACATTGAGACGTTCACCTACCGAGACAATATCCTCAGGTCTAAGTTTGGGTTCTGGTTTGGGTTCTGGTGCTGCCAACATGTCACCGAGAGCACTGAGAGCACCCGGAGACATGGCGGCGCCCTGAGGAGACAACAAGTGGTGAGGTTTCAAACCAGAAAGGAATAATACGACAACACTGTGCATATCTGCGGGAAAATATCCAATTTCACATAATTGGCACGATTTTTTATTGAAATAATTTATCTATTTAAATATTTATTTACTGCAAATATCATTTCAAATTTGTTGATGAGTTGATTGCAGCAAAATGTAGTGCAAAAGTGCTACGATGAGTGCAAGGAATGAAATGATTGGCCACTAACCTCATCCGTTTTGGGCTTTGTGTCCAATCCGGCCTTCAGAGAATAATCAGAAGATGCTTTTTCCACCTGGGTTTCTTTTTCAGCAGGGGGAGGAGCCACGCACACCGTTTTCTATAAAGCAGGAAAGAAAAAGTTAACAATAGTTGGAAGCGTTGAAAATTAAAACAACATGAAATGGCAGATTCTGAGCAAAACATTGTTGCTTCATCTCCTTCGGTAGTTTTGGAAGTTTGGAATGTAAATACTGCCACCCACAGGAATGGAGGGGAACGGTATTAAAAATGTTGCTCTTTTATCCCAGACAGGTTTTTTTGGGGGGTTGTTATTTATCTGATATGTTTCGGCGGGAGTCTTTTGACTTCTTCAAGGAGCCCGCTGTTTTTTTTTGTTTTGTTTGTTTGTTTTTTTAAATTAAATACATAAATTCAGATTTCTAATCGATCTTGGATCGTATGACAGACAATACCATTGTGAGTTACAGTATTGCTTTTGTACCTTGAATTGAGCAGGGGGAATTAAAGCGTCCAATGAGAAGTTATCAACTTCCATCTTGGCCTTTTTATCCGCCGGAGGCTGAACTGAAGGACCAGGCGGAGCCACGCCAGCTTGCTGCAAACACCGCCCCGACAAGAGAGAATGAAAATGCAAGGCAAGTGATGCGCATAATGAAAGGGATCAACTTTTGTCGACCTTCACGAGTGGTGGCGCCACATAACACGGGGCAGCAGATGAGGCGGCGGTGCTCTCCTTTTTCTGAGTGGATGAAAATGGAAAAGTAAGTTAACAGCCAAAACAACTTAGATGGAATTTAGAAAATTGACTTTTGAATTTCTTGTGTACAAATAGTTGGATCGTTAAAACAAGCCAGTGAATTTTTCATCACCCTATTCTGTGCCGTTCAAAATGTTGCTGGTTTGTGATGTAACAGTGCGGCAAATTTACATAATTTGAATCCAGTAGCTAGCAAGCAGACTTTTATCACCCCAGAAATGAAACGGAATTTTTTATATTTTGATCTGTAATGGGACTTGAATCCCTTCCCCAGCCCCGACTTTAAAGCCCAAGTCTTTACAGATCGAGCTACGGTTGACCCATTGCAGAAAAAAAAAAATAATAATCTTCACTGCATGCGCCACATGCATGGATCAGCTACTGCAAAGTGTAATTTGGCGGCTTTTAATTATGAAGTGCTGCCGCCACAAATGAAATGCAATGAATGCCGTCTTTATGGTGCCTCACGAGCATTTTTCAGTATTTAAAAATTTTTCGTTGCCCTTCGTCATCGTCATGGAAATGAAAGTCGTCGGGATCGCCCCCTTAAAATCGAGTGATTTTAAACCAGCTGTTAAAGTTCATTTTACGTGTGCGGTAATTGATGATCTTTAGGGCGTTTTGACCGAAGCATGTCGCCGATGTTATCAAGACACCTCGGAACTGTTTGGAATTGTGAAAAAATATATAGAAATGCAAAACAAAAAAATCAAAAACATTTCTGAGTGCGTTGCGACATGTTGACTCTGACCTCCTGAGTTTTGGGTGCAGTTGGAACAGTTGACGTCATGAAACCTGCTGAGAGGGACTCCAGGGCCTCGTCCGTGCTGAGAGGTTTCTGAGGAGAAATGCAGCGTGGAAGTCACCATCAACTCAATACGCAAGTTCTTCCAACAGCGGTTATTTGAATTCCCCACTTAGAGGGCATTTCGGACCACATGCAAACAAAAAGAACAAAACAACTCAGCCACACAAACAAATCAGAAGTGAAGGAAAAGTACAGACACACCCGTCAAACTCCATCAAGAGGCAAAACAGTATCAAATAAACTACCAGCAATTACTCAACTACTTTACACACGCACATTAAAAAAAAAAAAAAATCACGTAACTCACGTTGGAGAAAGAAAATGAGTGGGTAAGGTCATGAGACTCGGGAAAGAAAGGTGAACCCGCGATTGATTCATGAATGTCTTAGAACGTGTGTTTTAATAATTTTGTTTGCCGGACAAGTGCCAACAAGATCTGGAAAGGAAGGCGATGGCTCCTGCACGGCTTGCAAAAGACAACAACCGGCAGTGCAATGCAACATTCCTCACGCTAGTGTGTTGAACTACGTCTACACGAAGAAAAAAAAAAAAACAATTCTTTAAAAAAAAAAAAAAAAAGTAGACACTTACAGGAACATCCTTCGGTATGGCGTCTGCAGGAAGGGGAGCCTAAAAATGACAATTGCAGAGGAAAAAATAAATAAATAAATTTTAAAGTCGTCATTTTTCTTGTTACTTAACCATGCAGTTTTATGTTATTTATTTATTTATTTTTGTTGTTTTTCAAAATGTTCAGTAATACTGCATACAGGTGCATCTCAATAAGTTCCAAAATCGTGATTGAAAAATGAATTTTGTTTAGCGCTTTCATTCAAAATAGTCAAACTTGTGTATTGAATAGAAAAACTATATACGCAGTAAAATGTTTCTGATTTGGCTTGTTATATCTTAACAGCCAAAATTCACGGTCTCGAGAATTATTAATATTTGATTGTGAACTTTCAATCCAGAAAATAGGTTGCCATTTGCTCAATGACATTGTATGTTTTACTTTTGAATTCACTTTTCGTCACGTTCAACTTTCTTGAGATGTAATTGCCTGATGTGATTTGCAGTCATGCACAGATGAATAATTCTGAAATAAAATGCACAAACAATATTTGAAAAGATAAGCAGTCATCACAGTTAATCTGACGAGATCCAAAGTAAAACCTCGATGCTTTCGATTTTAGTGCCACATTACAATCATCCAACTCCGTTCGCTGAAGTTGAATTCAGCCGATTCAGCAAAATGAAATCCGAAACAAAAAAACAAAAAAAACAGCGATGCGGCCAAATTCAGCTCTGAGCATTCTCCTCGCCATAGAACTGACCATATTTTCAAATCTGTAATCCGGAGGCAGCGTGTCGTCTCTTTCCCCACACTTGGGCGCCTTCTCGGATGTGGCGTCGCGCTGCGGCACATGCGACACACGGTTTACTCGCGCCTCGGCCATCTCAAGTGCACTCGCACGTCTGATCTGAAACATCGTGTACCTCTTTGACCTCCGGCCCAGTGAATATCGGTTGTTTCGGGGTGAGCGGGCCAGCTGGCGGGAGAATACTGGCCAAGGCGTCAAACGGATCCACTGCAGGTGTCTGCACATGCCGCACACTTGAGCACACGGGAAGCCAAGCGACAACAGCAACATGCCTTCCAGAGACGATAAATGCTTGTTTACCTCTTTGGCACCGATTGTTTCTGCTGTGGGACGGACTTCGACTTGCACCTGCAGACAAGGAATCCAAATCAATGCGGAGATTTTCACAAGATGAGACACAGTCAAAAACGGACTTTGCGTGAAACAGATTGCACGCCTTGAACTCGTTAGAAAAACAATCAAAAGATCACACCTGGATAATTGAGCGGTCGCACGTCAATAGACAGGCAAAAATGGAATAATAAAAATAAAATATGATGGATTAGATAATTAAAAATATATGTCGTGTAATGCTTTGAGCTTTGAGGTGTCAAACACAAGGCACGGGGGCCAGATCTGGCTCGCGACCTCATTTTATGTGGCCCGCAAAGGATAAATCATGTGGGTCAACTTTTTGTTTTCACTTTGAACAACATTGAGATATGAGATATTGCCATTTATTTAAGAGCAATCCTCCCCTTTTAAAATAAATTGAAGAATTGTTGAACAATTACTGACTGGCTTTTCCATCAATTTGTTCCGTGTATGTAATAACGTAAAATGGATTTATCTGGGTTAACAGTCATCTGAGGGGAACCAGAACGACGATGCGGCTCGTCCACAAAAATGAGTTTGACACCCCGGCTGTAATTTTTTATACCGTGCCCTTTGAATCGGACTTGGCTAAACATGCAATGACTTCTTCTTCTTCTTCTTCTGCTTCCACCAACTCAGGATCATTGTCGTCTAAAGCTCCTAGTGCCTCAAAAAATGTTGTGCCTTTTTTGGTGATGCAACGAGCCAGAGTAGTCTTTGCAAATATAACAAGCACGGACACGTTCCAGTTTTAGACCAAAAAACCCAAAGTCCACCCTCAACAGCAAAGTACCAAGAAAGTTATTTGATGCCATAAACCACGGATGTCAAACAAAGCCCACCACATCATTTTATGCCACCCGCTACAGCAAATCATCTCCGTCCTGTTTCTCGCGAAATCAACGTACAAGTACCGGTATACCTTGGCCGTGTCTTTTGGCGAGCCTTTAGATGTCGACATGGAAGCACTAGCTGCTGCTGCTGTGGTTGCGGCTGTTCCCGTAGCAGCAGTAGAAGACTTTATAGTGGTGACACTTGACGTCTACAAACCAAACCACACCAAAGACTTAAAAACACGTCAATTGAATCCAAAATATCCCAAATTGAAAGAAAAATGTTCCAGGATAATGCAGAAAGCAACAAAATGCAACCATCCATCACCCGTTGAGCTGAAACAGTTACCTTCGACATCATTTGGGGACCGCCCCTCGGCCCAGACAATGTCATGTTGACAACAGTTGACCCAGCAGACGACATGTCAATAACAGCCGCTTTGGTGTTAGTCTACAAACCAAGGAGCAAGTGTTTAACGGACGCCGTGAGGTTATTGGAGCAGGCCGCTCAAAAGCTGGCAGGAAAGCATCCAATCCCGAAAGCAAAGACAGAGCAGTGTGCGATGTGCTGCAGCAACACAGGTGAAAGGTCACGATGCGAAGAGAGCTGAGGCAACACACGTGAAACGAAGAAGCCCGTGAATGGCATCCAGACAAGCGAACGACACCACAAAAAAGGAAGCAGGAAGTTCCTGTCACACCGAAGCCAAGCCCTTCCGCTTCGACCGTCATCACGCTGTGTCACACTACCTCGGCGGATTTAGCTTTGGGAAATCTCTGTGCCGCTGTCCTGATGGAAGTACTTCCTGCGGTGCCACCTTTTGCTGTGGTAACTCCCCCAGGCTTTGAAGCCATGGTGGAGCCCGATGACGCCTTCTGAAAAGCACCGGGCGTCAAGATGTCCATCATCTGCTCTCGTTTACAGATTACGGTTGCTTGTAGCAAAAAAGTAACTCGTCACTCAAATAATTAATATCTCATTCACTACTAGCCAAGTAAAAAAAAAAAAAGGATCTTTGACGTCTTTAGCCGTCAATGGGAGTAAATGAGATATTGTAGGGGTAGAAGAAATTTCTTTGTCATTGGCCCTAAATTGAGTCAACGTCAACTCATTGATGACATCAGTTATATTTTTTTAAATTGATAATCTGTGCGGGTAACTATTGCCAACAGCCGCTAACAACTATTATTTATTTTTTCATTTCCATATTTTTTCAGGCTATAAGGTGCATATGCATATAAGCCGCAGCAACTCTTTAAAAGAATAAATCCCCCCCCCCAAAAAAAACGATTTATAAACCGCACCAGGCTAAAAGCCACAGTTTTCTTTGTTCAAAACAATTTGCTGTTTACAGCATGTCCAGAACGATTTTGTACTGTGAATGCACATAAAGCTACATGAACAGATAGTTAAAACAGTGCCTTTCAACACGGCAACAACTTTGATCATTAAAACAGAACAGAATCAAGAGGGGAAAAAAAAAATCACGATTTACCATATTTTCTGAACTATACAGCGCCCCTAGTGGTGAAAGAAAAGCCGCACCGTTCTATTAGCCGCATGGTTGAAAATCGAGGGAAAAAGTAGCGGCTTATAGTCCGGAAAACACGGTATGTACGCTTGCCATACAGCTGATCCATTCATCCAAACACATTTAGACACCTTCACTGCCAGTTAAAAATTGTAAAAGTCCAGCTCCAATTCCCGTAACACAATTCCGTGTCACTATTGGCAGCAGTGCGACGGTCTTTGAGTCAGTGAAGGCGTCAGAGTGTGAAATTTGCGAGCCGGGTATCGCTGTTACAGAAAGCGTTTGGTGATTACGCGGACAACTGGATTTAAAGCGGTTGGCTAGCTAACGTTAGCGGATGACTTCTCGGATGGGTTCACAGCTGCACTTGCGCTTTTGTTAGAATTTGGAGATATACTTGCATAGTTAGCAAGTGACCATGCTAACGGTCTCACATTAGTAATATGATTATAATGTAAATATGAAATATTTGTACATTCTTGATGTTTGGTTGCTAGCATGCTGCGCTGAGCGACTTCCTGTTGATTTCAGCAAAGTTTTTTTTTTTTTTAATTTGAAACTAGATTGGCGATTTAGCTAGCAGTGAATGAGGAGTGATAAAGTTGACACGACAATTAATCAATTCGACCCATAAGTGGGTTGTGATGTGGGCGTTTATGTACATAGAATAAATTAGAATGTCACGTTTTCTTCTTCATGAACAAAGTGGCAGTTAAGCAGACTGACAGACGAAGATCTAAATCTCATTCTGTTTTCGTAATACATCCCCCGTATTACCAGCCAAGCAGGTTATCTGAGGGTGCCACTAAATTCAAGAACTCACGACAACGTGACAATCGGCCACATGATTTGTATGACGTTTCTTTAAGTTAACGAGATATCCAAATTTTTTTCTTTCATTTTGAATTTAGATAGTATGGCAAAAAATAATAATAAAAAACCCCGTCACTGCGGAATTATATGTTCAAATCCGTAGCTAATTATGGCAAGGAGTATAGACCGAACTGTTTCCTGTGATCTGTTAGCGCACTCCTGCAGAATGACAGGCACTTGTAAATTGACCCAAGGAGGAGGCACTAAAGAAGGGTGCAAAGGTCACATCCTAATAATAAGAGTCCCTTATGGCTTCAACTCAGTCTTTAAATAAAAACACCACAATATAAAAGGAAAAGATTTGACGTGCAGCAAAAAAAAAAGATTTTGAGCCAATCACTCAGCAAACTAATCCATCGCGACAGACCACATAAATATGTACAAGTGGATTGTTTAAAATTGATCCAAGCTCCGGATTTCATGCCAGCATTTAAACATGTATTAATTGAATAAAAAGTCTTTCAAAAGATGAACTATTTTCGTGTTGACTGAGAAACCGGGCGTTACCTTCACGTCACAAAAAAAAAAGGGACATCATATCTTCCCTTTTTCAACTTTAGACATCGCGATCAAAACATCTGACTCTGGAACAGGAAAAGCAACAACAATACCGCACGGTCCACATAGCAGCGAGGTCAGAGGTCATCAAGACAACAGTGCCCCCTCGCAACCAATGGGGGATTAGCAACTGGAGAAAGTGACATTTGAGATAAAGATCGTCGCGGCGATTAAAGAGGAGGGTTTTTGTTACCTCAAACTGGGAAGGCTGAGTTGCGGGTTTGGGCGTGGCCTGGCTCGGCTGCGACTGCGACTGCAAAGACAAGCGGACGAGTTACGCATGCAGGGAAAAAGAAAACACACTGATAAATAACATTAAATTTAATTAGATGGTGGAGAAATAGACTCTAAGCAGTTCATCTTTGGATCGAAGGAATCTTTGAGATTTCTCATTAGTTTAAAAAATGGAGTCAAAGTCGGCGACAAAACAAAAAAAATTTTTTTAAATCATCCAGCGGGTAGCTACGGTCGCTGGAAGGTCATTTCTCACATGAGGTCTGCATAAAACTAAAGGACCTCTGTGGTGATGTCATAATTATGTGTAACTATGAGGTGTGTCTGTTTTGTTGAACCATGCGCACAGAAGAACACGTTGAGGCAGAAAAGGCAAATTATTGCCATTTACCGTATTTTCCCGACTATAAAACCGCTACTTTTTCCCTCGATTTTGAACCATGCAAATAATACAACGGTGTGGCTTTTCTGTGGATTTTTCTTCCACCAGTAGGGGGCGCTCTATAGTTCAGAAAATACACAGAAAAAAATCTCGATTTTTTTCTTCTTCTCTTGCGTCTGTTCTGTTCAAATGATCAAAGTTGTTGCCGTGTTAAAAGGCACTGTTTTAACAATCTGTTTTGGGACCTTTATGTGCATTCCCAGTACAAAATCGTTCTGTACATGCACTAAACAACAATTTTTTCTGTGGCTAACAGTCTGGTGCGGCTTGTGTATCTTTTTTTTTTTTTTAGAAAGAGTCGCTGCACCTTATATGCAGGTGCGCCTTATGGTCCGGAAAATACAGTACATTAGCCATTTATTTTGTGGATGTAAAGTACAAAGAAGCTTGATTGATTGATTGATTGATGACTGTGAGGGAGACAGCTAACCACATGCTCTACCATGCCACCCCTTTCCACAAACCAGTAATAATATATTGCAATCATACTGGAACCAGTTCGTAAAGAAAAAAAAAATTATAAATTATATTTACATTTTTGGAATAAAATATATTTTTCCCCCCCCAATGCATATCACCGTCAGTTATACAATATACAGATTTTCTCTACATGCACGGCAACCATTTTGAACTCTTTGTGATTACGTGTGTGGTTGCAACGGAGGAAATAAATCTTTTTGTTAAAATGTCGCAGACATCTCAGGGGATGTTCGATTGGTACACTATTGCCTCACCGACGGGTGTTGCATGGAACACCAAGTGGGTCATGGTCACATGTTCGGTCAAAGCGTGCAAATCACGTGTGTTGTTCGCACTCGCTTTGCCTCAACGGCAATATACTGTTTGTCATTTCTCGACTTGATACGATGAGAGACAAATAAAGCTGTTTATTGAGAAGTGAGAGAATAATGAAGCGAGCATCACCCTGCCACATGGTTACTCATGTGCTTCTGGTTATGGCAGTAAACAATGTTGTTGCTAAGTTACCCAAAATGTGCTGAGTGAACTTCGGTGGGAAACAAGCGTCAACAGGCTGGGCGATTTTCATTATGATCAGTTGATGTAGAAGAAAAACAAATCTCATTACGAGTCCCTTGAGCCAGATATTTCATATGTTTTCTCTCTCTCTCTCTCTCTCTCTCTCTCTCTCTCTCTCTCTCTCTCTCTCTCTCTCTCTCTCTCTCTCTCTCTCTCTCTCTCTCTCTCTCTCTCTCTCTCTCTCTCTCTCTCTCTCTCTCTCTCTCTCTCTCTCTCTCTCTCTCTCTCTCTCTCTCCCCCCCCCCCCCACCCTCCCTCCCTCCACCATTTGAACCCCTTTTTAAACAAATGAATATCAACTTCAAATATCGATTATCGGCCTCCATGACGACTACTAATCGGTATCGGCCCTGAAAAAAGCACATCGTTCATGTACGAATGAGGAGGCTCAAGAATTTGAAACTTCGACATCTCAGCATTCAGGGAGGCACTGCAATTTCCTCAAGTTTCAACTCGGAACAAACGGCAAAGCTGAAAATGACATCATCACTGAATAACATCATCGCTGCATGTGTGCTATACTTTCCCAACCCTGCATACCACATCGAAATGACGCTCCAGTCGAAGCACACGTGAACATATGAAGGAACCTTCTCGTACTATTTGTGCCATTCAAATGTAAGGGAAGTTGCCCAACAGGATTTGGTGACTCATTAGCGCAGTACAAATAAAAGAGGTTTCCTAAAAACATGCTACCGAGATGCTAACAAAGATAGAGTCAAGTAGCCCATCCGACGTCGTAGAAACGATCAAATCAAACGCACAGACTTCACTTCAAGTTCCAACTTTGGGTTATCCGGGGTTGCCATGGCAATGAAGTAAAAACAAATGAGTACAGACTGGGCGACGTTAGTGAGAATAAAACAAACATTTTTATACTGTCGTATTTTTGACTAAAATATTTTGAGCGTCACGAGGAACCGAAATGTAATATTGAATAAGATCTTTAGCAGCACTTGAAATGTCATTGACAGTCGAGAGTCTCATGAAAAAAATGAATAAAAAGAAAGAAAGGCCATAAATTTTGCTCAATTTTGCCAAAGTGTTTCAAAGCCTTGACAGCCGATTTTTCACGACGTTTCTTAATTTAGTCAATCCAGCATTTGAGTAACGATCCGTTAATAACGTAAAAGGTCAACATCATTTGTTCAGAAAGTAGTAACGAGGTTTCACAACCGGGAGTATAAATTTTTGACCCACCCAAACTTCAATCCAGGCTTCATGTTGTGCCACCTGCAACATTCCAACATTCTTCACCCGTTGTCCATCGACGCACACACCTCAAGCAAACAACATTTGTTCACAGCGACCGTACCAAAACTGAACATAGTCCATTTCATACTCCTCTCAAGTTCAACCAAATCAAGCACTTGCAAAAGCTGCAATTAAGGAGTTTTTTTCTTTTCACTGCATTCATTTATCAAAAAAAGTAAAATACGTAACCAAACTAGACTATAAAACCAAATAAAACATGTAACGTTACTGTGGTTCCAGATGAAAGATGTTGCAGAAAGCGACTGTAAGTGTACCGATTCTGATCATTTAATAGCATCATTTGGAAAATTAATTTATTCCTGTTAATCTGACAAAACAAGGTGCTCCGTACTTTTATGTAACGGGAAAATATTTTACGTTGCAAATTTCTCAATTGAGTGACATACGGAATCAAGTGTACTGCACCGTATACAAACAATTCCACACCCTTTGTCACAATCTCACAGGGATGTACGAATGTGCGTCACCCAGGCAGGTATTTCTTCAATTTCGCTCTCCCCGATTTAGCGAGATGAAGTAACCGAAATGACAATAACAGAACTCAGATAAAGTTCAGAACAGCTGAGCGTGCGTACGCCCAAAATAGGAACAAGAGTCTACTTAATGGCTTCAAGGGTAACATCACAAAGGTGATCAACATTCTCTTGTCAGCAAGGGCGTGACTTTGGTTTCGATGGGTGTGTTGCAAAGATCATGGTATTAAAAAGATAACATAAAAAAAAGGTTATTATAGTCTGGGAATTTTAATTATAGTTAGTTTTTTATTTAGTTTTGAGGGTTTTTTTTCCTATTTACTTTTAAAGAGTTATCAGGGCGGGTTTGTTCATTTTTATTAGTTTTAGTTTTTTCAAAAACACTTCGTTTTTGTTCGTTTTGAGTTTTGTCTCTTTAAATTGAGTTAATTTTAATTAGTTTTCGCGCGTGTTTGTACATTTTTATTAGTTTTAGTTTTTTAAAAAACACTTTCATTTCGAGTTTTTTTAAGTGAGTTAGTTTTAATTAGTTATCAGGGCGGGTTTGTTCATTTTTATTAGTTTTAGTTTTTTCAAAAACACAGTTTTTGTTCATTTTAGTAGTCATTTTTGTGTTTTACAAGTGTTCAAGATTAAAAAAAAAAGACCATGGTAAGTATTGTGCAGTGAAAATTCAACAAAAAATATGATCTCAAAAACATTGACTTGTTTGCCAAGTTGCCAACTTCAAAAGTTGATTTGTAGTGTACCATTTTCTCCCTATACTGTTTATATTTCTTTCTCGTATAAAGCATAAAAATTTTTTTAGTTTTGAATTCAAACTGAAACCGTTTTTTTTCTATGTGAGTTTGTTATTTCAATATTTTTGGTTGACTAAAACAACCTCAGCGCACAAACAATGCAGTAGGCCCAGGCCTAACACAACTATGCAGTTTAAGCTGGAGCCTGTTTTGAAAAGTGATGACTAATCTCAGGCTCCGCCCCTCAAAACCACAGCCTGACACACGCAAACTTGGATGACGGCAGCTGCTTCTCGAGCGACTGCGATGACTTAAAATAGAGCAAGCAGCTCAAACAGATGAAAACAGCGGTGGGCCTCATCACGGCGTGAAAGGTGCACGTGACGAGAAGAGTGAAAGGACGCAACTTCGTGACGCAGTACCAGCGTCGGTCCGGCTCGGCGCTGGAGTATAAATACACTGGACGCACCGCATTTCATTCCTAATGGAGTACTGCCTTGTGTCATTTTCTAGCTGTTGTCACGTCTCTCTGCCTTGTTGTGTTGCATAAATGTCAAAGGTCTCCAATGTCCACTGTACTACCATTTTCCAACCTTGACAAATTTCATATGAGAAAATCTCACAACGAAAAGGCCACAAATTGTGTTTGAATGAAATAAGCTCATCTCAATTGATTAATCAGTCGCAGAGCACAGCTGAAAAACTCATGAGAAACATTTTTTTATGGGATGCATTTATGTAAATATGGCCGCAGGGGATGGCGACCGAGCCCTCCTCACTACGGTTGTGGAAATAAAGCTCCTCAACTCATAATGTTCCAGGACTGGCGTCACAAAAGATAACCCGTATGAATTTAAAATCCAAAACGACAAGCGAAAGGTATCCATGCTCGAGGAATTGCGAGCTGGTGCGTTGTCATGGTGATGAAGCCACAAGTTGTCCTGCAATAATTCTCGCCTCTTCTCACGCTCTGAACAAAGCAAATGCTGCAGGATCTCTTTGGATCGAGGGGGGTAATACTTTTAGTTTGGGTTTAAAATACTGGATAACTTTTAGTCCTGGAATTTTTCTGACACGCCTTGTATGGCCTTGCCACTGTTTTTTTTTTTTAGAAGTTCTGTCCTATGTTAGGCAAGATATGCTCTATATTGTAAATTATTATAACATTATGCAGTCTGGGAAAGTGTATCATTTGGTCATCTGAATAAGGAAAGTTCTGTTTTGGTGGCGGGCCACATCGTTGAAAAAGTGCAATATCCGCATCATTCATAAGACAAAGAAACAATGACGCACCTTAGATAACATTTGCTGAAACAATAATGATCAGATACTGTCTGAGCATGATGACACATGCAAGGTATTAATAGAACGTCACTGTCATGTGTTGTTTGCTCCAACAACAAAGTCTGTGAAAGCGACTTTTCAACCCCGATAGCTCGACACACGACAAACGTGATCAAAACGCATACGGTTGACAAACTAGCCTGCATACGCGAGCCGTAGAAGCGTTGACAGGTCGCAGTCAGGAAGTCCTGCCACACACATTTACCAACGAGAAACTCCATACGTACCATAAGTTTGCTTTTGCGATTCACTCCTCTATAAAACTCGTTATATGAAAGGCTAAGATGTTCCTTTCAGGCTGTATCACCTTAGATCCTCTCTGGGGTAAACAATATGAATCCACATTCATGCTCATGAACACACACGCACACACACACACATCTGAAAACACACACGCCCAACCGAGCGCAACTTACCGCTCCGCCCTTTAGGAAGTGCACAACAAGCTGGCATGTCTCAGTCAAGCCCCTCCCCCTCACCCTGAAGCCAGCTGAGCAGGCTCAGTCAGATTGGACAGATGGCCCAAAACAGAACCGCCCACTTGTCGCTGACTGCGTGGAAAAAAAAAATAATGCATGAATCAACTCGAGGGGGGGGCACCTATTGAGTGGACATGCGGAGGCCTTCAATAAAAAAAGGCACGTGGACGTTCAATAACCGACATGATGGGTTTTCAGTTTTTGCGTGAAGAAAACGCAGAAAGGCCCGAGTGGTCGGGCAGCGTCTGGGTGTGACTGATTGACTCACTGCTCTGGAATCTCAACTGCGCACACACACTCCAAAAGAGACTTGAGTGTGTGCGGTTGGAAAGAGGAGAAAAGAAAGAGGCGGACTCGATCACATGTTGTCCCGACCCAACCCAACATGTCGGCGAACAAATGGGATCATTTCAAAATCCAAAAGAATCAACCTAAGACATGTTTCCTGCGGCCTTTGTAAGAACTTTAAAAGCACATGTGAATAAATGCAGAGGAAACTTCTGGAAGGAGCAGAAAGTCACTTGAGTGAAGCGAGAAGAGGATTGCGATGGAGAGCAGCGCCTCCCTGTGTCTAATAATACTCATGACACGTAAGTGACACTGATGAAGTGGCGCTCTTCGCTGTGGGCTCGCCGTGACTGCCTTCTCACACTTTAGTGATATTTTCTGATTCCATTATCTGTGTGCTGGGGCACTTTTGTTTAAATGCGAGTCATCGCTGAGAATTTTCATATTGTCGCCATCTGTCAGTACGCAAGCGTTGGCCACGGTTTTAAGTGCGGTTCTGCCACATTCTGAGTCTTTAGTAGCGGTGCAACGGGTCATCTTTGATCCGTGATCTTTTTCAACGTATTTTTCAATTATGTGCACGCGTCATGTTTCAGGAAAGGGAATGGGCCTTAAATTGTACTTTAACTCATTTAATTCCAGAAATTTCACGAGAGGAAACCCCTCAATTCCAGCGTTTTTCTGTATTTTGACTTTTGATATTGTGTTCTAATGCTAAAAAAAAAAGCTATGACGTTAGGCTAAGACGTACAAATACGTCTTTGGGAGACAGGGACTACGTTTTTGAAAATGTATATGTATTTCTTATGGTTAATATTAGCACTTAGAAATACGAGTAGAGCAATAGCAGAAGTAGTAGTATTAACGATATTATTGTATTGATCGCAATGTGCCGAATGTTGTGTGTAAAGTGTACCTAATGATGTGTCCAATTTTAAGACGTGAACTCATGTTTACATGTTCAAAATATCACATGAATAAACCTGCCTCAAATCCAACTAGTAATGCACATAAAATTAGGAAAGCCCTTTAATCGAAAACAGGCTCCCCCTACGGTATAAATTATCCAAAGCCAATCCACACAGAGAGCGAGATCGCCAAATTTGGTCGGAATATTTTGTCTGTTTTGGGATCTGAGAAGAGCAAACCTACTTTAAGAGCTCCACTCGGCCGAATGAGACAACAGAGCGTCTCGTTCTGCTTTTTGACTGCAACAAAGAGCAAGTGTGTCTCTGAACGCCAACACTACATGCTTGTACTGGATCCAAAAATGCCTGACTTGGTCGCCCCTGACAACACTTATCTGTGTTGTCAAATAATGAAGCAAAGCAGACTCTGGCCCCGCCCATACAGAGGTTGTTGTCTTAAAGGTTTTCTTATCTCAGAGCCTGGGAGCCTTGCATTGTTGTGGCGTGAAATGACAGCTCATTGAAATAGAATTAGGATGTGTGATGGATCTTTTAAAAACAGCAAAGTAAAAATGTGATCGGCTGCGGAAGAAACCGGAATTGTGTTGATGCCAAGAAACATTGAAGAAAGTGAGTCGAAATGTCGCCAACTAACTTTTGAGGACGACGCTGCAATGACCCGCGGGGAAGACCAAACTAAAAGTGAACAGGAAGGGAATGTTTGACGTGCGTGTGCGTGCCTTAACATGCAAAGCCGAGCGCGGCGCAAACAGCTGGCATAGCAAAATGCAAGATCGTCATATTTGCCTGTGACGTGTTCTGGGTCGTCCATTGTTTTTTGTTTTTTGGGATTTAGCTTTTCATTCATGTTAGCAAATCCACAAGAGACCTGCTAAAACCTCACCTATCAATTTAAATAGACAAAGAAATCGCCACAGGCAATTCTTACGTGTCAACTGGGTGTGTTCGGGTACTTCAACCTGCTAACATGCAATTGCACTAATGTTAATAAACAGCAAAATAGAAGTGCAAAGTTGCGTAAGTGTGCACACCCTAAAACAAAGCACACTTTGCTTAAATAACAATATTCCCTCTTTTGGGAAAGAAGTCGTAAGGGGCCAAAATTGACGAAGAGTTGAAACAGTTCATGGAGGTCCTCATTTTTTTTTTAACACTCAGTTGCAAAAAGAAAATAAATAAATAAAAAATAAATGTCTGGCCTGCTAAAATATTACCGAGCAAACAATCATAGATAATAAAAGGAAAACTTTGTCAGGCGTCTCCACTTTACTGAGCGCCTTTCAAGTTTGTTTTGTTTTTTTCTTGACCAGACTTTGGGTTTGAGCATTTCACTGAGGATGTTGACTTCCTTCCAGTGCGCCGTATATTTTTAGACTTCCATGAAGGATTGTGGCGCTTATGCGGGTGATGCCGTAAAATGTGCTGTATTAATACTCTAACGTAAAACGTGTGTCCATAAATAGCAAACTACACCGTTTCTCCTCTTCAAGGTCACGTGGGAAGCTCGAGCTTTTTCCAGCTGACCTCGGGTGGGGGGGGGGGACACCCTGGCTGATTAGCTGTCAATCACAAGACTGAAAAGCATTCCCGCTCACATTAACACCTGAAAGTAACTCAAAGCTGTACAGAACGGCCCACATTAGCATGCAAGCATGATTTAATTGAGCAGCGAAACATCTCCAGTTTCCTTGCGCATCTTATGTCCTCCCGCTTTAGGTGCCCTTCGCTCTGCCTTCTCTAAATTTAGCTCCATACATGACCCCCCCAACCCACCGAGTTTGCTTCTCTTCAATTCAACGTAGCCTCCCACACAGCTTTTAACGAGATCAAGATATGAACCTTAAAGTCGGGCTACGGAGTCCTGTGCAGTTACGCACAACCACGTCCAATGCAAAATCATTCGAATTCGGAAAACGTGCGGACCGATGACATAATGCGTGACAAACGGATAGATGAACGTTCATCTCATCCATTCGGCGGATTCCTCCTTACGTATTTTAAGATTTGCTTCACATACGTGAATACTTGATTTCAATAGCAGGTTATTGACGACAACGGACGTTCAGAGTTCAGACGCGGTGTGAAAAATGACGTGCACATGACACGGTGGTGACTCAAAACATGGGACGATGTGCTTTCCTGACAAAGTACACTGCTTCTGAACGTGACATGGACATGATGCAACAATGCGGTTCTTGTAACGTCTTACTTGTCAGTTTATCGTGATCACGCTTATTATATATTACGAAATAATGAAAAAAAAAACTTGAAAAATGATTTTGCTAACAAAATAATCTAAAAACAAAAAATAAACTGAAGCTACATCTTTTGTCTAGAACACTAACTAAAAGAAACTATAATTATAGCATCTCAACGACGATCATACATGTGCTTTCGGTATAATTTCTATATTGCAGTATATCCATCGCGATGGAAGAAGGAAGTTCAAACAGTTGCCGGAGTTAAATATATTACACAATACATGGTGAGCTTTTTTTTCCAACTTACACTCAACAACGACTCTATATTAAAAAAAATTAAAAAAATGTTTTTTTAAATAAATAAAAACTAATACTAAAACTAATAAAAACTAAACAAAAATTGAGCATTTTTGGAGAAAAAAAACCTCTAAAAATATAGTCGCAATTAACAAAATTCCAAAACAAAAAAACTATCATGAAAAATCCAAAATATTACCACCCCGATTGTGATGCAGTCCGTATCAGGAGGCCGTAATGTAAGTAGAAGGAGTTACTCGCTGACTCCCACCCCTAAAGTAAACAGCAATAAAAGAAAAACCGAGTCAACCTTTCATGGCTCTGCACTCTTCTTTATCTTTGGACTTTGTTCTGATGCTTGTGCATGCGCCGTCTAGATACGTTTTCCCAGAGGCCGTTTCCTGCACTTGTAATGAAAACGCTTCCGGGCCAGTGGGAATTGTGAAGTGAACCTGAGCACAGTAAACCTTCCAATGAAAATGAGGAACACTCTCAGCTGGCAGTCACACGTAAACAAACACTGACCCCGTAATTAAGTACTGACAGCGGAATAACCTTGTGATATAATCTCTTTGCACTCATTAAAGTCTTCAAAAAAAAAGTCAGCGAAGCTACGCTTATCCGTTGCACAGAGAAGAACAAGAAAAAGTAAGCCTAAAACCGGCAACACGCCCATTCGGCTTGTTCAGCACGTTATCACATGAGAATGTTATTTGGGCGAGACGCAGAAACTCTCCAAGGACTCCAAAGTTTTTTCTCCGAGTATCAACAATCTGAGCAAAATCTGCTCGTGTGCCTTCGACAAAATGACGCAAACAGTGAAGGCCTTGTCCCAAGCACTGGCTTAATATACGACCGCCGTAAAACACACATTGAGCTCGCAGGGGCTGACCAGGAGCTCGACATTCCACAAACTGGGATCGCCGCCAGTACAGTTTTCCCCTTGGAGAACGTTTCTCCGATTGGAGCTGTAAAACACAAACTGCAAGGGCAAGCTTTGTGGCGTTCAAAACACACGTGGATACTTTCCGTAGGTTGCTCAGATCACTTCATGACAGAAGCACTCACACACACGAAGACAAAGTAACACACACCTGTTCCTCCACGGTAACATCCTGCAGGGTCGGGGTCTCTCGGGGACCTCGGATCCAGCTCAGTATCTGGCCCATGTTGGCTAAAGTGTGTGTGTGTGCGTGTGTGTGTCATCCGCTGGCGTCTGTCGGCTCGCAGCATGTTTCCAACACGCAGGGAGGGGAAAAGGGAGGGGGCAGCCAGGGAGGGGGCGTGGTGAGACGAGGGCGTGATGGGGAAGGACGGCGGCTAGGGGGGGGGGGGGGGGGGGGGGGGGGGGGGCTCGCATGTGAACAAGTCACAGGAGGCTGGGATTGAACTCGTCGGGATTAAAAGAGAAGCGAGTTGAGCCGACGGAGCCAGCGAACACATCGCTTGCAACATTATGTGTGTGATGCCGACAATTTCTTCTTTGCCAACACTGTGAAAGTTATCCAAGATTATAACCAGGATGCATGCGCACACCCATTTCCATGATCATATTCATGCCGTGAGCGATCACACACACAGGTCAGTCAACTAACTGCTATAAAAGGGAGATTATGTAACTTGCCGCTGACAACAACAAAGGGAGGAGGTCAATTTTAATGCCGGATGGATCTGCCGCATTGACACAAAGCTTCTGTAGACTAAACGAAAGATAAGAGTCAACCTTCTCTAGTCTTGATTTTTATCCAAACAACTTATTTAACAAAAATAAAAAAATAGGAAAGGAAATAAAAATTAAAAAGCACCTTTAAAGTGGGAGTAACATGACAATGGGCACTTCATATATTCAAATATTTTTTTAGGAATGTATTCAACAAGCCGATTCTATAATTTCAATGGCCATCATCACAATAAGGTACAGTATTCTCCGGACTATAAGCCGCTACGTTTTTCCGAGATTTTGAACAATGCGACGAATACAACGGTGCGGCTTTTCTGTGGATTTTTCTTTCACCACTAGGGGCGCTCTATAGTTCATAAAATACACTGAATAAATCGTGATTTTTTTTTTTTTCTCTTGGGTCTGTTCTGTTTTGATTAGCAAAGTTGTTGCCGTGTATAAAAGGCACCGTTTTAACAATTTGTTTATGTAACTTTAGGAGCATTCACAGTATAAAATCGTATTGTGCATGCAGTAAACAATTTTTTTTTCAACAGAAAACTGCAGCCTATAGTTGGGTGCGGCTTATAAATGTCTTTATTTATTTATTTATGTGTTTATTTATTTATTTAATTATTTATTTTATTTATTTATTTTTCGGGTGCGCCTTATAGTTCGGAAAATACGCCGATACAGCAAACACAAACTGAAAGAGAGGAGCTCCGTAGCTCGAAAACGCCGACTGATATCAATGCGGACAAAAAAAAAAAAGATGTTACAACTGTTATTTAACTTGTCACCTCAAAGTAGCGCGAGCGCAAAGTCTGCATTCATATCTGTGTTATGCACACGTGTGCCTCTTCAAGCCGTACTTGGGTGGAGTGTGCACACAATACAGCTTTTTTTTTTTTTTTTTGCGTGAGTCACTCAGATAGAATCGGTATGCTGTCTGCAGCATTAATGCCTTCAAAACTTGCTGCTCCTGTTTGTGCGGCAAACAGCAACGGGTCACTTGAAGCCTCAAGTCCAGTATAGCATAAAAGTTGATGGGTGCCAAAAATATATGAGTGTCATCGCACTCCTGTGACATATTTGTCGCAGGAACATGAGCCACAGGGAGGCTCGAACTCCGCTGGCATACTTTGGTGCATAGGCACAAAGTGATCGACTAAAACCATCTTCCATTAACTGTGGAATATTACATTCTAGATAATCAGCTGGCGTGTCCTCACAAAGCATGTTGACATGAGTCATTCAAAAGCCCCAAAAAAATAAAAGGCATGTCGCGAACATGACATTACATGTCACGTTGCAACCCATTTGTTTTGCTTTAGACACACTTTGCATGACACACTCCCCGTCATGCAGACATGATTGGCCGTGCCAGGTCGCAAGCCACCCGGCCTGTCAAACTAGCTGATGCATCACGGAAAACAATACAAACGTTGTAATTAGTCGGTGTCGTCAACGCCGACGGTAAGGCTCTAGTCAAGACTTAATGTGATCTGAGTTGCATGGGAAGATACAAGAGACGCATTTTTGGCATGGAATTTTTTATACGTTTGAAATGATTAATTACTGTCTACACGCATGTGCATAGACTGACATCTATGCAGTACTGAATGGTGGAGATAGAATATAAAACTGTGTTTACCGTTTTAGATCTGTTTTTTCTGCTCATGTATCATCCAATCATGGCCAGCTTCAGACAACCGATGAGCCGCGATTGGTCGTTAGCTGAGCCCTGAGCAACTGTGTTGTCATTTTCATTCGACAGAATTGACAAAATGGCCGCCACCTAAGATGACTAAAAACGGGTGGATTTTACTGCATAACAAATATTCCGCAACGCAACATTTATCGGAATGTGCATCATAGAACATATTCTTGTCAAGAAATAATGTGGGTTGACTTCCCCTTTAATGTGGGCACCGTTGTGCGCCATTGTGGAAGCAACATAATATTTTTCTGGCCAGTCCTCGCTGAGTCTCTAATTTGCATCAAAATCAGGGCGGTACGGAGCACACGCCCGAGTACGCCGTGCTTGACATGCAGAAACAGAAGTTCGACTCTCTGGAGATGGTGCGTGACATTGGCACGTGAAGGGTAATAACTCGCCTTTCGGATGTCGTCGGCCGTGCATGTGAGGTGGGAAATTGGAGACCGCCTTCAACTTGCATCTCCCGATCATGCGTCCGAGTGTGACAGGGATGCTATTAAAATATTTTTAAGACGATAATGATTATAATTCCTCCAATGAATTGGTTTCTAAAATGATTCAGAGTGATTGTCCAACACTGGTACCATTAAACATGCTAGACTAGACTTGAACTGGCACGAAAATAAAGTTCCACCCATTTTTATGCCTCGAGCGCACGAGTGCCAGTCTACCAAAATGTAGGGCCCATTATGTTTTGTGAGAGCGAACTCATAAACTCAGAATAATGAACGCAGACACCTCATAAACGGGATATAAAATCATAAACTTCAGATGTGCCTGATCAATTAATGGATTTTTTTTATTAATTAATTGAGTAACACAGGTTATAGATGATTTTAAAGGGGAGGTGTTGGTATTGATATTTTTCATCTTGGAGTCATTTTTTTAATGTCAATTACAAAAAAATGGAATTTGAACAGGGGTGTGTAGACTTTTTATACCCAATGTACATCTCAGTATAAGTGTTACTTGCTGTTAAATAAAATAAAACGAAAAAAATGAAAAATAAATTATTTTTTTTTTTAAATAATAAAATAAAATGAAATAAAATGAAATAAAATAAAAAATAATAAAATAAAATGTCAGGACAAGCATTGTGCAATGTCTGAAAACTATCTGGCTTCACGTTTAAAAATGTAATACTTTTATGAAGTGGAAAATTCTTGTGTTGATGAGTCAGTAAATATTCTCACTATCTGCATCAAATGCCATCCGATATATAAAAGTAGTATCCAATATTCTTGCTTCAAAAAGATAAAAGCACTTAGTTTTGGTTGAAACTGTCAAAACGTTGGAGAAGTATTCATTTAACAATAAGTTATCGGTTGCAGTTTGCAGATGTAAAACTGTACTGCATCAAGCTGACAGCTGTTTATAATTTCACGACGAGGTAAAAGCATTGACACCACACAGCCAAACTGCATAAGCGTTTGCTACACCTCGAAATCAAGAACTGCATCCCCGAAACAACATGACTCCATTTTGCAAAAGCAATTCAGGCGAGCTTCTTTTTTTTTTGTGTGTCAGAACAACTCAGCTGAACAAATAACAACCACTTTCCTCTGATTCTTTGAGGGTGGGTGCGTCATTCCCACACAGTACACGTGATTTTGTGATGCCTGTGTCGTTCAGTCAACGAGAAGCTGCACAGATCTTAATTTTGCAACAACAGTGTCACTCAAAAACCAACGCTGGGAATTTGCTCAGAACATCGAACGATGCAGTGATTTATTTTTTTTTTTTTTACACTTATGAGTCAGTGCAATGCATTATGCAAGTAAAGCGGTAAAACAGAGAAGCCAAAATACTCAAGTAAAGACGACACATAAGGACACGCCCGTTATTTGAGGAAGTATTTATCAGCATGACCTTACGCGTGATTGTTTTCGGCAGCAGAGGGAGACAAACAGATTGAACATCATGCACTCTTAAGGATTCATTGAGTCCTCATTTCTGACCTGAAACAGAGAGATGGATGGATTGTTGTTGGATGGATGGACGGATGGATGAATAGATAGAAAATAAATACTGTAGAGTTGATATGCGAGTTTTATCGATAGCAAATAAGAGAACAGCGTTCCTCGGCTAAATCACAGTTCACGGCCGACTATACCAAGGATTGTGAGGCGATCAGGTTTTTATGTGTTTTTACAGAATACGTACAGGCAAGCCCAAATTTTAGAGTGCGGCATCGCATTGTCCCACAACGTGAAGTCAGCCGGGATCACTACGGAGAGAACTATAATAGCAAGCAAGAGGAAGAACTCGGCTCCGTGGGTCTCTCTGGCCTCCCGCCCCGCCGCCTGCGCTTTTATTAGAGCTTGAAGCAGACCCATAACGAAACAGAAACTAGCTCATCACGGCTTACAACGAAAGTAAGGAAACAGAAACTGAACTCGTAACGAAAGTTAGATTAGACAACAGAAACTTAACTCTAGAGCAAAAATGAAGACGTGTGCGCGTGTGCAATCATGAATACAATTAGTGTATAAAAACATGATTACAAATACACAAACTGATGACATAAGGTTACTTGAGGTGATTATGGTCTTCGGCTTATCTTACATTTTATGTTAGCATTAAGCTAGAAAACTTTAATTACAGAAAATGATGTGGTTTGGATGAACAATTTGGTGTTCGTTGTCTTCACAGTGTCTTATAATCTTCTATTTTATGCGTCACTTTTACAGTAAACGTCAGTTGGTAGTAACAAATAAAGAGTTTGAAGCGAGCACTCTTATTCGCTGTCAATATTGGGGCTTTTGTGATGCTTTTTCTTTGCAAAATATCCACACTTTCACTTGCATCGCAAAAAAAATGTTCCAACAGGGGGTGTAAAATTAAAACACGGCAATTTTAGGAAACACCCAAAAATCCCAGCAGCCCTGAAATATCCTAGAGAGTTTTTGTTTGGCAACAGAACGTGAGCGACTGAATTCAAGGGGAATGCGACAGGATGCTGTTTTCCACCCATTGTTTCCCCTTGATTAGTCAATTTACAAATTGATTCTACGGGCTATTCAACAGTGAAGCGTGTTTGTTTTCAACTTAAACTTATCATCACGAAAGGCCCTCGGAAAGAAAGCGTACGGCACACTAATCAAATCATATACACAAATCTGAAGTATGATTGTGATGTCAGCCAACAGATTCACATTCAGACATTGTAGAAACACCACACGAATGTAAAACTCAGTGAACAAAGTGTGTTATTGTCACACTTGGAAGGCAAGAGAGTGGGTTCAAAGTACTTACAACAGAGTTGTAGTAAGCTGCATACGCCATCAGGGAAGAGGAGACGAAACACACAACTGGGATTAAACAAGTCACCCAGCACGGGAACTCACTCCTTGATGGACTTCTTTTTCGTACACTATACGAACTTTCTCATGCAACTCCAAAACGTGTGTGTGCCACTCCCAGCTGACTGTCGCAATTAGCACACGAAGCTGTTTGAGCTGTTGCCTTTTGACTCACTGCCCAAGTCATATCGAATTCATTCTTTTCCAGCAGCCTCTTCCCTTCACAGGGAACAATAGTCGAGTATTGACCTGTGTGTGCGTGTGTGTGCGCGCGCGTGCGTGTGCGTGCGTGCGTGTTTTCATGCACCACCCCTCACTTTCATCAACCCACAGTACCGGTAGTGTACTTCCAAAGAAGTGGGCTGCACAACTTGAGTCACTTTTGCTTTTGAACAATGCAGTTGTCCAATTCGTCAGCGTGTCTGTTTTTCATGGAAATGACGCTTAGCTGATTGTGGACACTTCACGTACACATCACGTGGGAAAGAAAAATAAAAACTGCGTCACAACACGTTCAATGTTATCGCTAAAGCTAATAATGCAATAACGCAAAGTTTTAAGGGAAGACAGCGTTTGCAAGCTCCTCCATCGTGACGACGTCGACATGAGTTCAAGTTGGCGATCGTTTTACTTTTTTTTTTTTTTTTGCTCACCTCATTCGAGACCGTTGCGTGCTTCTGATGGCCGTGGTTTCTCCTCTTGTGTGGCATCTTGATAACAACTAAGTGGATCTGTTTCACTGCTCGCACACAAAAAGAAGACGAACGAGAGTTCCTTGAAGGCGAAAAAAAAAGTTGCCCCTCCCGCTGGCACCACTTTGGTCCGACTTGATGGTTTAAAGATGTTTTGCAGAAACAAAATGTTTCTGTATTTCTATGTGAGCATGTACGTGTGACACTCGACATAGTTTTCTACATAAATATAAATTATATTATTTCATGACGTATTGTCCATTTCATTGTGTTTCAAACCATTTTGTTCCTACTGGGGGGGAACATTGCCAATGTTATTGGACACACCCATCACCCCCCCCCCCATTTTTTCTTCTCATTTCTCTAAATCAGTTTTATTAAACTTTGTAGAGCACCCACGTGAAACTACAAACCATTTAAACGTAAGAAGAAAAACATTGTAATAGAGGTGTTTCTAAGGTGAGGATTAAAATTAAAAAGCATCCAGCAACGTTTCGGACGCTATCAAGAATATCGCCTGCAGTCTTTTTACATTCTTGATTCAAATTTTCTTTCATAATATGTAAAACCACAACAGTGCGTCGCTTAGTCGAACTAACAACAGTCTTTGGGTGCGTTTAACAGTAGGTGAATTCTGAATGGTGTATCAATGTCCTTTTAAAACCTTCCCCAGCAAAGTATTTACAGAGCACACCCCAAACCAGTGGACGCGATGAGTCATCTTTGACGTCATCATGTTTCCACTGGTGACGCTTGCAGTAGTCAGGCAATGCTGCCCTCTAGTGGAATAAAATAAACACGTTATCTCTAAAACTGTGATGATGATAGTGACAGTGACAGTCTGAACGGCCCAGTTTCGATTTTTTCAAAGCCGACTTGGGCCACTTTCATATCCTGCCGGAAATTGAATACATATGAGTGCCAAAGTACGGAGACTGCAGGCAGCTGGCAGATTGAATCTACAAAATTGTTTTGAGCGACAGTATTGACTTTATAATTTACTTTAACAATCCTTGCCTCATCAATACCCTCGAATGCCGCATTTTCAACTCCTATCGAACCGCTTCTCTATAGAAATGCCCCGACACGCTGGACCACATTTATTTCCGTAAACACTAAAGCGTCACGGGTGACGTCATCTCTTCTGCGCATGCGGATCACTTTGAAAACGTGACATTTTTACACACCAGAATGTGAACGCTTACACAAAATACTCCAATTTTAACACCCCTCGGCAGTGTTGAGTACATTATCTTAAAAAAATAATCATAAAGCCCTCACGTGTTGTTCCCTGTGTTCAGACGTACACAGCATAAAAGTGAACGCATCTTCTTCCTGACCTTCTCACTTGTTGATAAGAAGACCGCCTGCATTGTGTCACATCATCGTCTCATCTCCCCCTTCTGTGTGCCAGTCTGGATGACATCAAGTTGACATTTCCACTCCAACAATAAATGACACATGACATTTCGCCAACATTGTACAACTTTGACAAGAAGATTGAAACCAAGCTTTTAATGTTGCTTCTTTTCCTCACCATGGCATATTTTGCAATGCAATGCTTGGTTATTTAGCCCTCACATTTCTATGATTGTAGGTTTGAGGGTGCTCAAGCAGTATTGGAGTAATCCAAAAGTTATTAAATGTATTCAAGTTACCTGACGTTAATATTATGACTCTTGGAAAATATGACTAACTAAACATTTTAACAGGTAAATATTTACTGTATGTATCAGCTTAAACATCAGCCACTCCTCCCCCCTAACACACACACGTAAAAAAATTCTGACCATGAAAAATTGTTCCATCAGGTTGGAATGGGGGCACCATCTGACCTTTCATCTGAGGGCACCTAACGAAGATCATAAAAACACCCAAGGTGCAGGAAGTGCGCCTGATGTCTTTACCGCATTGAATTGATTTTGGGTGCCTTACAGTTCACTGAGTTGACTCCTCTTGAGTCCCTGCAGCTTCATGCGCGTCATCCACAACCCGTAAGCAAAACTGGAAAAAATTCTTAGTGAACAAAATGCAGTCATGCCTCTGATCTCATCATGTTTTTGGTCAGTGGGTGGTCAAGGAGAAGCCACATGAGTGATCTGAGTCCATTACTGAGAAAGGAACACTCAAACGCTCATCAGCCAGAAAGTCGATGCCGCAATCGATGAGGAAGACGCAGTTGTGTGAGGAGCCCACATGCTAACTGCAAATGCCAAAGTCCATCTTGTTGTTGTTTTTTGTGGCTTTTTTGACCAGATGTGTATGTGTTCGTGCTTGCGCATGTGTGTGTGTAATACCGCTCAAAGCAAATAGCTGTTGCTAGGTAAAGGTGGATTATACAGCTGACCCGAGGCCAAGCTGTTTGCTCACCAGCAGAAGAGCAAAGCTATCAGTCAGTATGAGTGTTCACACGTACGTCTAATGGATCCTACGCGTGCATCACTTCCGCATTTACTGTACGGAGGCGCGCTAACTTCCGGTTCCCAATCTAACTTTTTGTATCAATCTCTTTAAAATGTGTGCTGAAATGGCGTCAAGTGACCATAAATGATGTGTTACCTTATTAAATCCTCCAATTATCCAAGTTTCGGCGAAACGATCAAACAACCCTATCTCATTTACTGCCATTGACGGCTAAAGACGTCAAAGATCCTTTTTTTTTTTTTTTTTTTTTTACTTGGTTGGTAGTGAATGAGTTAATTGATGGGCATGACAGTTCTTTCAAGTGAACTAAATCATTAGAATCGATTGATCAAAAAGAATCGTTCAAAAGATTCATTCAACGAATCGTTCGCACACTCGTCCAACACGCGCTCTCCTGCAGGGTACGGACGAAGTGAGTAAATAAAAAACAAACTTTTGTGCTCTTCTGATGTTGCAGTAATTGTATTTTGACAAAAAAATCACTTAAAATTAAAAAAAAAAACAAACACATTCTCGCCCTGAATCGTCAACACGTTCACTCACTGAATCGTTCACAAACGAAACGTTACCTCACTGATTCCTTTGTGAACGCCAATAGCGTGGCTGTTCGTTCAGTAAATCCCGCCTCCACCCGACGCTCGCTGCTGAGTGGTCATTCGCGACGATTCACGCCATGCGCTGAAAGAAGAACGAATCATTTGAGGCAGTGATTCACTCACTCACGTTCACTGAAAAGATTTCTTCATTTTGAACGAATCGTTCAAGAACGACCCAACACTTAAAGGCGGCTCTAAACTTACTTCCTTTTTCTGACGATTTATGCCGACCTGTCCACGCCACGTGGGTCTCTTGACTCCATTTGTTTTCTAGCATCCTATTTCCAGTTGGACTGTAGTGAATCTTTTTCCCATTGTCGGAATTTTGTGTTTTTGCCTTTTGAAAGAAGTTTTGTTTTCCCCCTAAAAGGAGATTTCTGTTTTTGTGCTCAAACTTTTGTCAACGAAAAAAAACATGTGAACACAATTTTTAAAAATGAGGTTATTTTTCCTCCAGATGACATTCCGGAAGCTCGTACGCCTCAGAATGTCCGTCATGAGTCCGTCCGTTCGCCGTAATTGAGAAGCTGCCTCTGTTGGAAGCACATCTTCCTCTTTTGTCTCATTTTATACATGTCAATTACAACGAGGGTCTTTTCTGTGCGTTTGTTTGCTCTCACTACTCAGCTTGTCAGATATCGACTCCCCTCCCCCTTCATTGTGCGTAACCTTTCACTGTGTGATCATCCATAGCGACAAAGGCTCCAGCTCATCATTAGTAGAGCTTGCTTCTTCTTCTACTTGAAAAACATTACCAATTGATCCAAAGACAAAAAGGCTCAACGCATGATAACGCAACCACCGTTCAACATTAGTTTTATTTCTGTGCACATACATGGTGACGAAATTATATAGTTGCACGCAAGTGTGCCAGGATTTCCACGAGCGTTCAGAAACAGAACCAGACTTGCTAGGGGGAGTCATCACCGGTGATGAGCCGTGGATCCTCAAGTACGACCCGAGGGCCACACGAGGGTAAAGTATGGCATCACAAAGGCCCGAAGAAAGCAAGACAGTCAATTTCAAAATCAGGTTGATGAAATTTTTCAAAGTGAGGGGTATCGTTCACTGCGAATTCCAACCAGCATGTCTACAAAGAGAATTTGCTTTGTTGAAGTACCACAGAAGACGGGCCTGCTCTCAATTTTCTGAGCATCCCACTGTTCCTTGCCGATGAGAACAACACTGTGCTGGAGCAGCTTCTTTACTCACTCCACCGACCTGGTGTTGTGTGATTTTTGTCCTCCCTCTTTCCCAAAGCTCAAGCGGATCATCAACTATCACAAATGACGCTGCCTATAGTCCATACATTGTTGTACACTATATCGACCGTATTGCAAGTACAAAGTAGTAATTATCCTTGAAAAAAGTCATTGTGTGCAGTACGCTTTCCCGTCATGCCTCGGCGCGGGTGCAGAGGACGAGGAACTGTCCTCAGTGCTGAACTCTTTTTCCTCTTTGTTGTTGCAATGACGACAATGTGCTATTTTAAACCGAAATAAAATGAATTCCAAAGATTCAGCCGGATTTCGGTTGCACGTGAACGCATCACGGACAACTAGCGCAAGGGGAAAAGGATAAAGGTGAAAAAGTGGAATTCTCCTCATCAGATGATGAAGGGTTGATATATCACATGTCTTCTTTCTTCTCGGCTCTTCATTCGGGGACATTTTTAGGCTCATCTCCCGCCACCCCTCTTGGGACACGAACTCACATACTTGACTGAAGGTAGACGACGAATTGACGTCATAGCAACTATAATGTGACGTGTGATCACCCCTCCCCTCGTCGTGACCGCACACGCGCGCACGCGCACGCACACGCACACGCACACGCACACACTCAACCATCACCAAGTGTTTCCTTGACGGAATAAAAACGCGCAGTTTCCTCGCTCTCCCTCCATTCTTCCTCGCCAGAGGAAAGAAGAATTGCACATCAACTCGAATTAGATTAGATTGAACAGAACAGAACATCCAACCTGAGCTTGTTGTTGTGTTTGTGTTTTTTTGTAATTGTTATAATTTCCTCATCTGGTTGAATTCGCTCTGAAATGGAATTGAGATGTCGTCCCGCGGTGATGTGTCGTTTTCTCGCCGTCCTCTCCATTGTGATTCCACACTCCGTGGGCTCGCCTTTCGTGGACAGACAATATTTGAACGAGTGGGCCGTCGAGATCCCGGGTGGGCTGGATGCCGCGGCGGAGATCGCCCGGGAGCTGGACTACCAACTGGTCCGACAGGTATGCACCACGCACCAGTCACACCATGCAAGGACTTCCTGGAACCAAAATCTGAGAGACGTTGATGTACAAATTCTGCTTTTTCCATTTAGCCCATTAGAGTGGAAATATAATAGCTTTTATGGTAGCCCAACAACACTCTACACAACATTCAGCCAGCTGCTTAATTAAAGGAGGATTTAATGAATGTATGACTCGTAGTTTCCACTCTCCTCATAAATGATGGTTGGTTCCTGGTGTTGTCCAGAATTTCTTGTCTTATGCAAACACATTAAAACTGGTGGTCAACTCTGTTGTGATCGGTGCGTGTATGAAACATCTGCAACATGTGACATCTCAGTGATTTGCATTAGACCAGTCATAGCTTTGGAATATAACACGGAAATTCAATGTTCAGCTTGACTTGTTTATCTTAGACCATTATATGCATAATTTATGAGTTAGAGTGCTTATTGTAACATTACATCCACATCATAAACAATTTAATGAGAGCCAATATGAAAAAAATCTGAGCTTAAAGATGAATATTGTGCCTTATTGAGATCTCAGAAGGTAACAACAGTCATGTATTTGTAATTGTTAATTCTGGTTAAAGTGTATAACTGAATGGACTATGCTAAGATGATTATACTTTGCTTTCCAAAAAAAGAGAACATTCAGTCCGGCCTTGAAATACTGAAATGATACTCAAATATGCCATATATGATGACGCTAATATATTTAACGAGGGGATGTTTATTGGGAAATCATGTAATATGCGTTATGGGTGTCGCATATTGCAATGTCAATATTAATGCGATATTTAATATGTACCTAAAGAAATGATGTCTTAATGGAACGTCATGCTGAAGAATAATGAATTCTTATCTTAAGTTCTTTAGTGTTAGTAATGCCCCTAGATAGTGCTTTCTTATTGGATGGCGATGTACGTTTAAATTTGCCTCTGATTGGTCAAAATTAGGTTACAGTATGAATTTATTGCACGTCTTTTGCATTTTGCACTGCATTTGCCATTATCACAATGACACTTATTTTTCAATATATTGTGCAGCCCTTATTTAAATTCTTATTATAATAAAACAGACACAAGAAAAACATGATATTAGTTAATTTTTTGGGATTCTTACTGAATTATGACAATATTTTAAATGAAAATATGACGCGTTAAGACGAGGAGGGAACACTGTATTTTCTTTTCAGTATGATTATTGCTTGTCCCTTATTTTGTTGCATCTGCACCAGGGAATGTGACAGCAAATGCTTTCTATTTTTTTAGTTTGTTTTAAAAAAATTGAGTTGAGAGAGTCAAAACAAGCCTCTGTTGACACAGTGCACATGAACTGAAACACTTTTCCTGGATATGTTCTGTGCAGATTGGGGCCCTGAAGGACCATTTCTTGTTCAGGCATCGCAACCATGCCCGCAGGACGAAGCGAAGCGCCACGCACGTCACCAGGCAGCTGTCAGAGGATGATCGGGTGAGCGCCGTCTTTGAACGTTCAGCCGAGCGAGTCTTATCTTCAGCACAAAGTAAACCTCGCGTGTCTCTGCAGGTGGTGTGGGCAGAGCAGCAGTATGAGAAACGACGCAGCAAGCGAGCATCCATCGGGCAGTGCAGGGACTGCCCGGCAGACAAGCTGTTTGATGATCCCATGTGGAACCAGCAGTGGTATCTGGTGAGTCTGCGAGAAAGTCGGAACAAAGCAAAACATGATTTTTCATCATAGTTATTTTCTATTTCCTTTTGACTTTAGTTTTTTTTTTAATTTGGTGAGTTTTTATTTGATTTCTGAGCTCTTATTTTTGTAGAAAATTGCTTTTAGTATATATGCATATATATATATATTTATATATATATGTATATTTATATGTGGAGTATTTGTCAAGTGCGGGAGAAAAAAAAAAGATGACTTGTTTTTTTTTTAATTCTGTGAGTTTTAATTAGTTTTTCGAGCAGATTTGTTCGTTTTCATTAGTTTTTATTTTTTGAGAAAATTACTCATTTTAGTTTTGTTTGTTTTAGTATTAGTTTTAGTTTTTTTTATATATATATGGAGTTTTTGTGAAGTGCAAGACTAAAAAAAAGGGCACTGTGAAATAGGAAAGTAAAATTCTGAAAGTAAATTCTCAAGCAAAAGTTTCACCTTCCTTGTTCTGAAAAACGGAAATATGTCAATGCTCGTGTATGTTATTAATTGCCGAAAAGCATTCTCATAGAATTCCAATTATTTTGTTAGTTTTCCATAATGACTTTGCTGCATACAGCATGTCAGATTTCAATATTTGTTTACCCACGCATGAAAACGGTTTTTGTCCGCTTTGCTGCTTTATCTGCCTTCGTATGTCAAATTACGTAACATACGTGTTGCTTAGTTTACCTTCTGTTTGTTCGCGGCTTCTCTCCCCAAAGCTGGTTCTGAAGCTTATCAAAGGCAGCACGGACAGCTCAATGCATAATACCCCGTGCTATGCGCCCACTTTCCCAACATTGGCACGAGAGACTAAAAACGGAGGGAATACAAAACAAAACATGACGCAAGCATTCCGTCCAAAAGAGCCATTTGCTTAATTGGTCATGCTGTCCGAGTGGGGATGAATGTGGTGGAGGGTATATAATCCAACAGGATGTATTAAATCCCAATTTACCCTGAATGGGATTTTTGGCCCGTTCAGGCCAAGTCGGACCACAGAGCGGGTCGGTTCTCACAGCTACGTGCACTCTGAGCTTCGCTTCTTCTTGACTTTGTGAATTGACCACTTTGGCTGTTGTTGTACAGTTTGAGGCCTTTACTCATGTTAATCCACAATCAACACACAACCAGCGTATCCGATTGGACTGACTTTCTATGAAATGGATCACGTTGTGGCGAAACCAACCCACTGAGCTCATTATCTGCGGAACATTTATGGCACGTGTGTATTGCCTCGCTGTGCTTTTGCAAACAATGGAAAGAGAGTCCACTTAACGACCGCTCCCCCATCCCTCCAGTGACCAAATACGGGAAGGGGTAAACAACATTTTCAAATGATAATTTCCCAACGAGCCATGATGACGAACCGAAAATGCCACTTAACGTGTTGGCCTCTTACTTAATGCAGCGTGATTCATTCATAAAAATTCAAGCGATGCGGAAGAGTGACAGGTCAGATGATGATGATGTTTGCTTCCATGAGAGAGGGCGGAGCTACGCGTGTGACGGCGCGGGATGAGCAACGCGGCAAAGCAGCAGAAGGGGAGAGTTGAGTGAGATGTCATTATGCCTCGCCTGAAAATTTAATCAGGGTGTGACTCATTGGCCGCCTGCGTGTGTCTGCTAGCGGCGTGTGTTTTTGCTTCGTATCATGTACATCAACAAAGATTTCCGGGCGTCAACAAAGCAAGCGCTCTGTATTAAAAAAAAAAAAAAAAGGGGGATATTTATAGAAGACGTTCAACTGCCGTCTTCTCAAATGAAAAATTAGCATCAGTGAAAAGATCAGATTTGAAAAAGAGAAGCATTTCAGTAGCTGAGGAGAGGGTTCAAAAGAATGATACGTCACAAGTATGAGTCACATTTTGCGGTGGCGGGCGTTCTGCAGTGTCTGTGCGGAGTGAACAAGAGTTAAAAAAAAAAAAGATTATATAGTAAAGGGGCATCAGGCTCATTTGCGTAGACTTTTTAAGATCAGAATCCGAGCGGAGAATTTCTAAATAATCAAATTGGGCAAATAGAAAATGATGAACACAATGCACGGCTTTGACGATAGCACTTGAGTGTTAGTGGATATCACAAAAGCCTCGTAGAGCTAACACGAGGGGCTGCAGGAGTGGCTTTGAGCCGTAACATAAAAAAAAAAAAAAAAAAAAAAATTCCAACAATGCAGTCTTGAAATGGCATAAATGTCACTGGCTGAAAAGCTTTAATCGCCTAACCTTTTACGACACACGATAACATTAAAAGAGCTTATTTGCATACACATTGTGTTCTGGAGAAGCAGTCATTGACTTTTTTTTTTTTCTTTTGTCCTTGTCTTACTTTGTGCATGCAGCAAGACACACGCACGTCGTCGTCGCTGCCTAAACTGGACCTGCACGTCATCCCCGTGTGGCAGAAGGGAATCACGGGAAAAGGAGTGGTCATCACCGTTCTCGACGACGGACTGGAGTGGAACCACACGGACATCTACTCCAACTACGTAAGACACTGTTGCCATGGAGACTGCCCCGTCGTCTCAGTCTGCTGTTTCCACGGCAACGCTGCTGGTGACACTTTGCAAGGCAAAGACGCCTTTTGAGTTCGATCTCGTTTTCTAGACCTGCCTCTAATGGTGGCCGAGTGGAAACATGTTTGAGCTCTGTGAGGAGAAATGGATTGACTTTTTTTTTTTGTCTTGGCTTCAAAGCCAGTCACTCAACAGCTCTTGACAAATGTGACAATCTGATATTTTCCCGTTTTTTTTGTTTGTTTTTTTAATCGGCATGGCCGCTCATCATCTGTCCTTTTGATTATAGGATGCAGCGGCCAGCTATGACTTCAATGACAACGATGCTGACCCCTTTCCAAGATATGACGCCACCAATGAAAACAAGTATGTTGCCAATGCCAATCACTTCCAGACAATTTACGTCTGACACTATTTTGGAACACTTTGCTTTGACCGGCTCACGCAAGCACGACGTCGCATATTCATGACGTCATTGTGGCGATGATGATGACGATGATTCAATGATGAAAATTATTATAAACAACAACGCAAATGTCAGTCGACCCACAAAAATACATTTTGTATGCAAAACGTTGTTATAATATGGCACGTTTGACAGCATCAATCAATATTCCGCATAAGAAAATGAAAAGCTCTTGGACTTGGTATTTAGATTTGATTGTACCATATTTTCCGGACTATTAAGCCGCTACTTTTTTCCGAGATTTTGAACCATGCAGCTGGCTAATACAACGGTGCGGCTTTTCGGTGGATTTTTCTTTCACCACTAGGGGCGCTCTATAGTTCAGAAAATACGCAAAATAAATCTCAATTTATTTTATTTATTTATTTATTATGATTTATTTATTGGGTGTGTTCTGTTTTAATAAGCAAAGTTGTTGGGGTGTTAACAGGCACTGTTTTAACAAAGTGTTGATGTACCTTTATGTGCATTCACAGTACAAAATCGTTCTGTACATGCAGTAAACTAATTTTTTATTTTATTTTTTATTTATTTACTTATTTATTTATTTCCAATTTTTACCATTTTTATTTACAATTTTTTTTCAACATAGAAAACTGCGGCTTGTATATTTATTTTATTTTTTTTAATTAATTAATTTATTTTTTAATTTATTTATTTATTTTTAGAGTTGCTGCGGCTTATATTCATGGAAATGAGGTTAATGTAATCCTAATGTTGTGCATGTATTTTCAGTGCTGTATTCTTATACGTGCATCCAATTTGGCTTTGACCTGGACTGGACGATTTTAGAAAAAAAAATAAATAAAAAAATAACACCATCTAATGAGGATCTCGTCACTCAGGCACGGGACCAGATGCGCTGGTGAGATTGCTATGCAAGCAGACAACAATAAATGCGGTGTTGGGGTGGCCTTCAATTCCAAAGTTGGAGGTAAGAAATTAGTGATGTAAAATATTACTGCGAGCTAAATGATTGCGAGAAATGGTCTTAGATTTATTAATCATCAATGAGGCGATTTTGGGCTCTTGATGCGAAACAACCTGCAAAAGTATGCACACGATGCGATCTCCTCTTCTTGTAAAACATTCGTGCTTTATTCAAATGTATACATACTGTAACACTTGAATGCACATACTGACCAGCCAAAATAATATTTTCCAAGAAGCATCTTACTTTTCATCCTATTTTTGCATTCTTTCCCCTCAGGCATTCGCATGCTGGATGGGATTGTAACGGACGCCATCGAAGCCAGTTCCATCGGCTTCAATCCAGAACATGTGGACATCTACAGTGCTAGTTGGGGACCCAATGATGACGGCAAAACCGTCGAAGGTCCGGGTCGTCTGGCTCAAAAAGCCTTCGAGTATGGCATCCAGAAGGTAAATCGTTGGGCAGTGTTTACCAGCGCTGCTCCTTTAGAGGTCTTTTATGATCCCATGCTAAGACACAAACACAAATGTCTCATTTTTTGCTTCACTGCTGTGCCATGATGTCCTCAGGGCCGAGGCGGCAAGGGCTCAATCTTTGTTTGGGCATCAGGTAACGGTGGCCGCCAGGGGGATAACTGTGACTGCGATGGCTACACAGACAGCATCTACACTATCTCAATCAGCAGCGCCTCCCAGCAGGGCTTGTCGCCTTGGTACGCTGAAAAGTGCTCCTCCACTCTGGCTACAGCGTACAGCAGTGGAGACTACACGGATCAGAGGATTGTGAGTCGTTCGTTGATGCTCGCTACCAAACCTTTCATTGGCTCAAACAATTTGAAAACTCTACAAAAGTACGATTCTCAAATGAGACTTTCTGTTTCAATTGTTTGTTTGCCTTCCTTCAGACCAGCGCTGATCTACACAATGAGTGCACACAGACTCACACGGGAACGTCGGCTTCCGCTCCGCTCGCTGCTGGAATATTTGCCCTGGCGCTGGAGCAAAAGTAAGCAAGCGTGCAAATGGAACATGATTGGGAAGTGATATTCATTTTTAGTCGGTAGTCACTGACCTGATTCCGGATCCGCTTGTCCTATCTAGTCCAGATCTGACCTGGCGAGATCTGCAGCACATTGTGGTCTGGACGTCCGAGTTTGATCCCTTGGCCAATAATCCGGGTTGGAAGAGGAATGGAGCCAAATTGATGGTCAATAGCCGCTTTGGGTTTGGGCTTCTCAATGCCAAGGCTTTGGTTGACCTCGCTGACCCCGCAACATGGAAACATGTGCCGGAAAAAACACAATGCATTGTGAGGGATGACTCGTTCCAGCCCAGGTAAGTCGACGTATGAAAGAAGCATCCAACTAATTGGACTCATTAGTATGAAAATATGTCTGGGACGTCTGAGCTTGAATTTCTAACACAAATTTTTATTTTTTTTTCTCTTTTTTTAACCATAAAAAAAAATCATTGTCAAAAATTGTTTTGCTTTTGTGTCATCTTGCAGCTGCGCAATATTGTCACCTCAGGGTGTCCTCCGTTTACAGTCTCGACTTTTCTGCATTTCAAAGTTGCCAACAGCATGCAGCATGAAGAATATGTCGCTCACTTATAGCTTGTTGCTAATCATGGCTAAAAAGTTTTGTTTCAAAATTTTTCATACACATTTTAATGAGATGGTGACCTTTTGAGACTATGAATGCTCAGTTATTGCAGTACTTACTGATTTTTTTTTTTTTTTCATTATTTAATTTTCATGGTACACTGCTGTCTTGATTTTTGCATCTGAACACAGCTGACTTTTGTGTTGCACAAAACTCCAGAACAAAAGCAAGATTTTGGGGTCAAACAACGAAATCTTAAGCCATCTGTGTTCACAAAGACGCATCTGTTGCTTACTGACGGTCGTCGTGAATTGGAAAGCTTTTTTTTTTCATTTTTATTTTTTTAATCTTGACATATTGCATGATTTCAAATCAAGGTCATGCTAATTGTCATACATGATTTGATTACTGGCAGAGAGGAAGCATAACAAAGGAAGCTATGCGGACCTGTTTTTAATTAATTGATTTATTTCTTTCATGAAATCTTGAGTTTGGAATTATTTTCAGATTTGAGCAGGCGTAGGTAAATTGAGGCCCGGGGGCCACATGCGGCCCGTTAAACGTTTTAATCCGGCCCGGCGAATTTGAAAAAAATTAAATGAATAAACCTTGTTAATGTTTTATTTTCTAAATAATAATAAAAATAATAAAAAAAATAAAATAATAATTTAAAGACATATATATGTTGTCACGCTTTTGTTCATTTTCATTTAAAATTAAATTAATTTTTTTTTCTCCGATGAGGTGAGGTTACCAAAACACTCCATCCATCTGCTTCATCAAAAAGTTTGCCCACCCCGGGATTAAAGACTCAACGCAAGCTGCTTGCTGTCTTGACCTTTTCTTCTTTAAACAAACTGACTTTTACGTCATGCCTTCAACAAGCTGCAGCGTTGCATATCCATTTTTGCATCATTTCTTTTTGGATTATAGGACTCAATAGCCCCAACTACAAATTGTTGTCGATGTTTAATCCGGAGGATTTGAGTCTACTTTTGTGACAATGCTTACTGGTCAGCACAGCAGAGTTGAGGATTAACTCATTTTTTTCAATGAATGAAGGTCACTCCGAATTCGAGGCTTTACTTTCCGATGTTTTTCACATAGAGGCTAATAACGTCGCATTTGGGAGACAACTGGGAGAAAAAAAAGTGAATTAGAAAAGAGCGCTGTCATTTTCTATCATTTTCTGAAAGTATGAAAACACAAGTGGTCAAGATACAATAATTGTTTTTTTGGGTTTTTTTGCATCTAACGTTCATCTGCTATTTTAATGCATCCCACAGGGATTTGAAAGCAGCAGGGGAGACCACCATAGAGATTCCCACGAAAGCCTGCGCGGGGCAGGAGAACTCCATCGGTTCATTGGAGCATGTGCAGGTGGAGGCTAGCATTGAGTACACCAGGAGAGGCGATTTACATATCACGCTCACGTCACCAGCTGGTGAGAAACACACACACACACACACACACACACTGTGTGTGAAATGAGCAAGCTCAAGTCAACTTTTTGCCCCCTCAGGCACCAGCACAGTGCTGCTCGCTGAGCGTGAGCGTGACACGTCCTCCAATGGTTTTCGAAACTGGGATTTCATGTCTGTCCACACGTGGGGTGAAGACCCATCTGGGACTTGGACCCTCAAGATAACTGACACTGTGAGTCGTGTTTCTAAAAAGAAAGTTGTTTGGCGGAAAGCAGCAGAAATATGATTATTGTTGATCTCAAAATGAATTATGTTTGACCTTTTGTTGTATTCCAACTGAGAGCAATCCTGTTTTGTCGCACAGTCGGGCCGTATGGAGAATGAGGGTCGGATCTTGAGCTGGAAGTTGATTCTCCACGGAACATCGGAGAAGCCGGAGCACATGAAGAAGCCTCGAGTGTACATTCCCTACAATGCTGTGCAGAATGATCGGCGTGGCGTGGAACATATGGACGACATGATGGCGGTAAGCAGAACAGAAATGTGTGTCTTTATTTGAAAAAAAAAAGAAGAAAATAACAAATAAACTTGCAATCAAAACTTTAGAACATGTAAACAAAATTGAAAAATGTGCCTCCCCAAATTCTGACGATGCAAACTAATTTTGTAGTTTTAAGAGAATATTTTATTTGTCAATTTTTAGAAATGTTTTAGAAACGGTATTGTTTGCAAATCACATTTTCTTTTATTACAAATCCATTATTTTTGCTTGAAAATGTATATTTTTTGTTTTTCAATTTATTTTTTCCAAATTAATTTTTTCGTCTAATTGCAAATAAAGACTCAACTTTCTCTCCATAGACGCATAGCCTATAAGAACAACTCCCGTGGCATACCACAAAACAAAAATGTTACAAAAAGTGGATAAACAGGTTCATTGTGGACAGATGGCACAAAAAATACGATTCATAATTTGCAGTGATTGTAAATAAATAATTTTCATATGAACTAATTGAAATAGGATAATTTCCCGCAAGTTGGGAAATCCATCATTAATAAAAAAAACGCTTTCTCGAGCGTGTGTAATCGGAATTGCGTAATTTCATGCTTAAATTTCCGTGCACCTTTTGAGTGCATTATTGACATGTTGTTCCATTTTCTTCATCTATTTGTTGATGCAGGAACCCACTCAAGCCCATCCATCTCTAAAGACTAAAACACAAGCCTTAGCCGCTCCTGATGCAGAAAAGAAACCCCAAAAACCAGCGACCCCCCCTTACACCCCCTCGCGGGCCTTGCTGCGTCTCCTGCAGACAGCCTTTAACAGGCAAAGCAGCGCCATGCAGCAGCCGCCAACGGCCTGGGGGAGGCAGCAGCCTGGAAGGTTGCCCTCCCTCCTGGCAACAAGAATCCCCCCGCAGAAGCTGTACCAAGCTCTGGACACGATCAACAAGTACGGGGGCCAGGGGAACAGCGTCTTCAGTGACTATAGTGATGGCTTCTACAGCACCAAGCCATACCGGCATCGAGATGACCGCCTGCTGCAGGCCCTGTTTCAGATGATTGAGGATGACCAGAAATGAGAGAGAGCGGGAAGGAGAGAAAGGATGTGTTGGTTGGGAAGCAGAGGAGCGCGGCAAAAAACGGAAAGGTGAATACATTTAGGAATACAAGAAAATTGGTTCTGTGTTGTCCCCCAAATGCTGCATATCTCCTCTCCTGAGTTCATTTCGTTAGTTTTTCTTGCTGATTTGCAGAGCTGGGCAGTCCGTCAACCTACTGGCAAAATGGGCAAACGACAAAAATGCTGCCCCTGCTACTGGGGCATACCATTACACTAGAGGGGGGGGGCAATACCACAACTCCTATGACACCAACATTGCGTACTTTCTTGCATTGGGCACGTTCATGGAGAATAGCTGCCGGAGGGCGGGGGACTGACCGGCAAAAAAAGGGTCAAGTGCCCAGCTCTGCTGATTGAGTTTGCCTTCCTAGCTGCAGCAGATCTTTCAGTTGCGAGTGATTTTAGAGCAAGTTTCTCAACTCTACTCAAGAATGTCATGATTATGCGCTACAGTATGTTTTCTTATTTTATTTTTTTTTTCAATGTTTTAATGATGTTTAGACTATGGATAGGCAACTTATGGGAAATGCTGGAGCAGGCTACAATTTTTCATCTGTGCTACTCAGGGGGGGGGGGCACATAGGACCACACACTTCCTAACCAGATTTATGACAAAAATGCTATTTTGTGCAAAATACAGTATGCTCTCTTAATATATTTCACCATGGTTTATGCATTTTTTAATGCATGTATAAAAGAGTTTCAAGCAATGACTGATTTTTTTCTCCATAAAAATGACCATTCAAGGGCGGCACAAAACTGCTGAACAAGAAACCAATATTAAGTATAAGTACTTATTTTGTTAATTTTTCAGCAAATCTCAACTCACTCAAAATTATAAAAAGTATCGAGGTGCTATGTTTGTACAGCATATCACTCCAAATCCATCCCAAAATTATTTGGCCGACTCACATTGCAGTTTAAGTGCAAATAAGACACGTCTGCTATCTCGTGGTGATTTTTTCCAGATTTTTTTTTTTTTTTTTTTTTAGAATTTTGGATTTTTTTCCTGCACGCCCCCCCCCCCCTACCCAGTTTTTGTGTGGAAGCTGTATATTGAAAGTGTCTCTAGCAATTGGACTTAAATGCTCGTTGCCTATCCCTAATCTAGACATAAAAATATGATGATTGTACCTTGGTTTAGCAAACATTCATTTCGATTGTGTCCATAGTACTCTTTTGTGAAAAATGATCAGGAACATTTGTAAAAGTCATCGGCCTCCAATAAGCTTTTTCACGGCGCTCATTCTAAAGGCAAGACAGCCCGGACAAACCATTTTCATTGAAATTTGTGCTAACTGACAAACAAACAACAAATCTGATGGACCTTTGCACAATACTGTGACACTTAAAATATTCAGTTCAGGGGGCAGAATAATATTAAAATAGTGAACATGACACAAATTCAGATTCTGCCAAGATCTGCAATAGTTTAAAATTTGTTAACCAGTGATTTATTCTCAGGATTTCTTCAAACCTCTCTCAAACCCTACATAGGTTCTCCAAAACACTTCCTACGCTTTGAACAATCATTTAGTGAAACAACGTAGAGAACTATTGTTCTGTTTGACTATTTAAAAGACCTGAACTCCTTTCGCTCTGCACGATAGAAACATAAAAAGAGTAGCTTTATGATTAAACTAAGTGGAAAAACAAAAAAAAACCTTAAACCTTCTTTTTAATTTTTTTCTATAAAAGTGCAATGCTGCATTAACAGAAATATTTTTCTAAGGATACTCATATTTTACGGAATTAATATATCAAACCTTAAATAATTAATTATTTCATTTGATTACTGCAACATCAGTCTGGTTAGAATAGGAACACTGACGAATGTTTTTTTTTTTTAATTATTTTTTAATCTATTGCATATTTCCGTGACAACAGCAAACACGTTTGTCTCCAATGCATTCTTAGTGGATTTTTACTTTTACAGAACAGCAAAGTCATTTCCACATAGTGACCAGTTTTCAAACAACTTTTACAAGTTTGAGTGTCCTGAGCTTTTATGCAGAGTCCCTATACTCGAGTGTGAAACTGCCAGCCCCGCTTCTCAGCCAACCATGGTGAAAGTACAAGGATGAGATTTTGGGCGGGAAAAAAAATGCTGCAATGTAAATAACTTCTTGGCGTAGCTTAAATTTTGCTGTTTTATGTTTTGTTTTTGGCTGACGCTTGCGTTCAAAATTGTTTGCACCAGCTGATATTATGTTGCAATTTCTGTAATGGTTGTACAAAAATAAGAGATTTATCGTAAAATAAACTGCAAAGTGACCTCTTGTGGATATTCTTGCAACATTTGATTTCTGCAGCAAAAACAAACACTGACAGATTCAAGTTGAAAAAAAAAAAAAAAAAAACATTGAATTCCTCTTTGGGACTTTCTGTGAGGATATTCATTCTGTTCTTGTGTTGGTTCGTCAAAGTTGCTTAACATGAAACAGAAAGCTATATTAATAATTTAGAAGCTAAAGAACATATCTTAACCAGGAGTGTCAAACATGATGGAGGTGTATGTTCACAAAATGGACCTTGACACTAAGCAGAAAGTGGAGGAAACCGTTTTGGTTTGTGAAACTGAATTATCTTTGTTGTCTCCGTGGGTTTTTATGTAAATTCTGTATTTTAGCTGCTTACCCACGTCGCTTTTATTCTTTTTTAAATTAAATAGCGGCAGCACGGTGGTCAACTGATTCGCACGTCCGCCTCACAGTACTGACGTGTGGGGTTCGAATACGGTTCTGGCCTACATGCGTGGGGTTTCTCCAGGTACTCTGGTTTCCTCCTACATTCCTAAAACGTGCGAGGGAGTTTAATTGAGCACTCGAAATTGGCGCCACGTGATGTGTGCCCTGTGATTGGCTGGCAAAAAAACTCAGGGTGTACTGCCCCCACCCCCACCCGGAAATTGTTGTGATAGGCTCCAGGATGCCCGCGACCCTCATGTGGAGAAGCAATTTAGATAATGGATGGATGAAAATTAATTGTGACTTATGTCAAAAGTTCTTTTTAGTTCATGCCACTGGCCACTAAAAAAAAAAAATGGACGACGGGCTGCAAAATGTCCGCCAGGCACACATTAAATGATCCTACTTGTTTTGTTTTGTTTTTCATTGCCCAAATTCCACATACATCTGGTTTCTTTGGTTTCACCGCTGAAATGGAAACTGAGAGCGTCTTGGGGGAAATGGGGGAGGAGAACGTTTAGGAAAAAAGTCAAGCGACGAACTCTGGAAGAAGAGTGGCGACGAGTTGAAAGAAATAACCCGAAAGCTACGTTTGATGTAGCTTTGGGGGAACACAAAGTGACTCAAAAGCGATCGATTTTGGCCTAATCGTCTGTGTGTTTATCCAGCAACGAGTCGCAGCATGGCGCTGTTCCCATTCGGCAAGACAGCCGCAGGTCAGTACAAACCTGAGCCTCCATCAGCAATCTGCTCCACCTCCTCATCTTGACCTGCACGTAATCTGCTGGAAACGCGTCGCGGAATCGAATGACATCTTTTCGACGTTTGATTAGTTCAAGATCGTTCGCGGCACGAAATCATTGGACCGCTGAAAGACACGTCTGCGTTTACTTAACTGTGCTTTGCTGTTTTGCTCTCGTGGCACTCGTTCGCAACAACTAAATCACATTCAGACTTAACTTAACGAGTCACTTCATGAATTGTGCATAAAACACCCACGCAATGAGCTCTTTTATGACATCATACAAATATAATCGTTTGCAAGACTGACGCTTATAAGCAAAGCATGTGCTGTGACGATTCCATCATTTGATGCAGCATGCCACATTTCCACGGGGAGGCATATCTTGAGAAGTGCATTCTTTTCATTCCACGGAAGACCAGAGTGAACAACCCAGCAACTATGATTGCTTTCGTTGCGCTTTGTTTTCCTTCTGCAGCCTCTTGTGTAAAATGTGCACATGTGTGTGTTGATCCTCCAAATAGGAGCCGTCAGAGTGTCCAGGATACAGCTGCTCCTCTCCTGTGTTCTCCTGTCCCTTATCATATGTAAGTGTGCAGCAGGGTTTGCTTTATGCTATTCTATCTGATTCACATCATGAAATACACTTAGATGTGATCAAATGGTTAAAAAATCAAAATCGGAGTTCTGAGGTTCTGGGTTAGCCTTACACTTTATGTTTTGTCTTGCACACCGCACAAAGATCAGATCGCACTCATGCAGGAATGCGAGGAGACGTGTCAGAAGGAACGGGCCCGCGAACGGTGCTACATCATGTGAGTGAGGATTTGTGGCGAAGGAGAGGGTTGGTGGGGTCGTAGTCTTGCTCAAGGGCACCTCAGAATTAGTCACAAAGCAGGCGAGCAGCTCTTCGACGTGTTCCTTTGTAATATGGTACAATTTGTGATAAAGATATTGTAAGGTTTTTTTTTTAAGTACTGGTTGTATGTTTTTTAAAGGGGAGGTCAACTAAAAAAAAAATCTTCATAAGAATTGCTTCTATGCAGGCCTACTAGTTAAAATACTGCATTCTCGTTAATATTGCATTTGCGGAATGAGCTAAGCAGTAAAATCTAGACATCTCAGGGGGTGCGGCCATTTTGTCTCTTATGTTAACTGGAAATGTAATGACAGTCGCCCAGGGCTCAGATAACGACCAATCACGGCTCAGCTTCCGAAAAACAGATGAGTCGTGACACAAGTGACAAAATGGTTAGAAATAATTTTCAGGTATTTCAAAGATGAAACGTTGAGTACTCCGAAGGTTTCTTCCCGCTTTACGCGTTTAAGTGTGTGTTTTAATTCTCCAGACTTCCTCCACGGGCGTAAGGCCGGTGGCAATGTGAAGTCCCCTCATCCTTACTTCCGCTCCATGGGACTGGCCATGGCGGGAGAAAGGACAGAAATGGAGGACAGCAAGGCAGCAGCGCTACAAACCCCCGTGCAGACTCCTTGGGGTGCTCCTTTGGTTTGGGGTGACAACCGCAACTCTGTCAGGCGAAGGACTGAATTTGCTCAGCAAGAACTCCGGATCGGCCTCCTTTCCCTCGTGGTGGGAACGTACGCCCAACACGTGAGACGTTTCATCTCCTCAGCAGAAATCTACTTCCTCCCCAGTCAGATGGTCACTTACTATATTCTGATCGATAATCCTCGCACGTTGGAACCTCCCGTCAAGTTGGGGCCTGGACGGCAGCTGAAGGTGCTTCCTGTTGCCGAGTTCCCAGGCTGGGACAAATTAGTCTATCGCCGAATGCCCATTTTGGCGGACACTATCAAAAACCAAATCGGGAGGGAGGTCGAGTACCTATTTTGCGCTGACGTTGACCAGGAGTTTATGGCTCCTGTGGAGGAAGAAATACTCGGTGACCTGGTTGCCACCTTGCACCCCGAACTCTACGGCAAGCCGCGGTGGGCGCTTCCTTATGAAAAGGATGAAGACTCATCGGCTTATGTGAAGGAGGATGAAGGCGACTACTACTACACCTCGGAGCTTTATGGCGGGCTGGTTCGCGACGTGTACAGAATGGCTCTCGGTTGCTCTTTGCTCATTCTGAAGGACCAGGCCAATGGCATCATGGCCAGCGGCCGCGAGGAGAGCTACTTGAACCGATACTTGATCACTCACCGGCCAACATGCGTGCTTTCGCCGGAGTACAACTGGTGGGATTCGGGCCTGGCTGCGGCCGTGCCTGAGAAGAGGCTGGTCTCATTGGGGAGGCAATGTGAGGCTTTCGATGCGGAGAAGAGAGAGAAGCACCGATGTTGAGTTGGGGTGCTCGCTTTTAGTTTTAGTGCTGTGTTCACTTTTGGAAGCTGCTTAAAATAAATTCCGGAGTTGGTCTGACTTATTGGACCTTATGAGATCCAAACTTGACTATAAACATGACTGACGACGAGGTTAAGCGAGTCGTTGTTTTGTTTGCAGAGGCAGTCATGATAGCAAACTTGGTTTTTTTTGGGGTTTTTTAACAGATATTTTTTAATACTATATGTGTTATATTGCAATTTTTGTGAAACCAATAAAAATAAGCACATATTGTATTTGTATTGCATCTTTTCTCAGTGTGATCCACCTTCAGGGAAGTCAACAGACATTTAGTTTAGTCAACGTTGCGGGAAGAACTCCAACTCGGGCTGTGCAATTAATTGAAATTTAATTACGATTATTACGTTCAACGATTACTCCATTGGCATTTTGAAATATGATGATTATACACAGGTTAAATATTTTTGTTAAAATAGTACTCATTTTACAATGTCTAATAGAGTGTGTTCACTTGAGATTAAATTGTGAGCGTTCTATGGAAATTGTTTATTTAAACCAGGGGTGGGCAAACATTTTGATTGGCAGGCCACAATGGGTTCTAAAATTGGACAGAGGGGCCGGACCAGGAGCAGATGGATGGAGTGTTTTGGTAACCTCACCTCATCGGCGAAAAAAAAAATACACGGTATTTAGAATATAAAACATTATCAAGGTTTATTCATTTCATCTTTGTCAAGTTTGGCGGGCCGGATTAAAACGTTTAACGGGTCGCATGTGGCCCCCGGGCCATAGTTTGTCCTCATCTAATTTAAATGTTGCAACTATTCGAAGAAAATTCATAAGTAAATAGTGAGTAAACTCCAATCCACTGTTTCTTTATACAAGGGAACTCAAATTCCTACATTTGCTCAGTTTTTTTTAATTATTTTAAGATAAATAAATATAATTTGTCTGAGTATTGTTTCCACTTCTACATTTGCACCCCTACAAAAATAATTTGAATAATCATAATTTCAATTATTACTAAAATAATTGTGATGAACTCATTTACTGCCATTGACGGCTAAAGACGTCAAAGATTCCTTTTTTTTTTTTTACTCGGCTGGTATTAACGTTTTTCAAAATCGAGTAGCCCTAACTCCAACTCTTCCTAAATTGACTTCCTGATTTTTTAGGAACGCACCACATGGCATGAAAACATAAGCAAACCACACATTTACACTTTCTTCATCCAAATGAAACGCTACAACTGATTCACATTTAGAAACCCCATTTGCACTGCATGCCGTGTGTCTCACTTGCTGCCCATGACGCTCACCAAACCAAAGATGGACAAAAAGAGAAATGCCCCTTTAAATGTCGGCCTCGCCGATCCTCTTCTAGTGGCTTTGTGGTCAGCGGCGATAAGAGTCAACAGTGTCAGTGCACACTTTCCCCCCTCAATGGACAATCATTAACTGGAAGAACTGCTCTCTCAAGGTCTTTAAATACCAAATGCTGCTCCTCCGGGCCACACGTGTTTATCAGCTGCCGTGTTTTGACTGCAGCAAATACAATTATGCTGCTACTCGGGAGGACTTTTTCAATAAAATGTTTGCGCCCTCCTGTAAGCAAATTAAGGTAAATAGTTATTGATGACCATAAAGAAATCTGCTACTCTTTCTCGTACTCACACCCCCTTCCAGTCTGCTTCCATGTGTGTTGCAGTCATAATGGGAGGGTTTAAACACAGCAGATGGTCCCTTCTCACTGCCAAGAGAACGTGTCCTCGGAGCCAGATCGCCACGTGGAGCGAAGTTGAAGGTGAACTTCGGCTAACCCGATTCCCATTTGTCACACACAAGCGTTTTATGCCTTTCAGGCCACCTGATCCAACTCTGAGTGAACCCTTTCTTGGCATATTGCACAGCACTTTAAAGAATTATCGCTTTAATCCACGTCATGTGGGTTTTCTTGTGGTCATTGGCAGCAGCTTATAACGCGATGCATAGTGTCGACGGCGATTTGACACAAATGTCACAACTCCGACTAAATAAATATGTTTAAACCAGAGGTAGACAAGAGATCAAGTGGAATTGCAGTTTTACAAGAGCTTGAGAGAGAGTGAAAAGTTGCAAACTAAAAAAAAAAACAAAAAAAAAAAACTGAAGCTTTTTGTGTAGAGTCCACACGTTCTCTCCGCCCTTGCGTGTGTTTTCCTGGGCAAGTCGAAGAGCATTGGCGTTAATGGAACGCGGTTGGCAGTGATGGACTGACGAGAAATTGGAATTCGACAAGTTTCAGTTGGGAAGAGCGTACAGTTGCGCTGCGTCATCATGGGTGTTGCTCATTTAGAGAATCAAAACGGAGCATTGCAACCTTTTGTAGAGGAAAATTAACATCGCAACATTACTGGATCTCAACAGATTGTGCAAGTGTACCTAAACACGCTAAAAAAAAATGAAAACAGACACTTGAAACTCTTCCTGTATCACAAGCAATACATGAGATGTGAAATTAATCAAGCGTTTGTATTTTTTTATTTTAACTCCCCTTTGGATGGTAAACATGACAAAAAAGGACTGCTAACCTAACACCACAACCATCAGTGAACTTTAGGATCGCTTTTCACTCGTCATTTTATGTCTTAACTAAGAACTTGCACTGTTGCATCTTTCAATAGAAGTTAGCAAGTGTTGTAGAAATTGGTTTCTTAGTTCTATTTGAATAGCAAAATAGACAAATCCAGTTCTGCTTGGCAAGGGGTTAACTTTGCATTAGAAAAAAAAAAATAATCCTGCGGTTTTGGAGCAAATCCTACAAACTGCACCTGAAAAAGAGTGACTCACTCCATCATCCGCATAAACAAACTAAACTTCACAGTTGAATTGCCGATGGCCTTTCTGTGCTTAATGCTTAACCTGAGCAAAGAGTGAGTCAAAGCTTCCATCAGATGACACCTTTGAGCTTTTGCAAATAAAAATGTTCTCAAATCAATGAGACCTATTTAATTGTTTGCACATCAAGTAACCTGTGAAAAGAAAAGAAAAAAAAAGACGCCCCCTGGAATGAACCACCCAGTTTTAGATTTGAACATGAATTTAAACTGGTGTCCGTTTAATGGGGGTTTGATAGCTCTGCCAATGTGGATAAAGTGATTTGAGAATTGAACACATTAACTCTTAAGTGTGTTCTTTTTAAGGGGGCCTTTTTTCAACCAGGATCCACAATAAACACGTTTAACAAGTCCCTGAATCCCCCAATATGTGTGTGTGTGTGTGTGTTAATGAGTGCCTGCGTGTGTCACTTGTCATGGGTTGGGTGGGGTGAAGATCCATGTTAATCTGTTGGATTCGTAGAGGTCTTTCCACACCCAGCCTGAGGCTATGACACACCAAAACATGCGACCTTAATCTCTTGCAATGGGGGGCTGCTACCAAAAGATAGTAAAGGTGCAACTCGCCGCCTTGGAGGGGGTTGGTGCCCGCTGTGCTTACCTCATATTAAGACTTGGGTCACTGAAGGAAAAAGCATGTCATCATTGTTGGAATTTGTGACTAAGCAAATGTAAATTACTAGGGAATAAAGCCTGAATTAACTAAATGTAATCAATACATGTTCGTTTTTATCTTCACAAAGGAAAATGTTTAAAAAAAAAAAGACTCAACAACTGAACCTGATTTGTTACGATAAGTTTCTTCAATTCTCTGGAGTTCAGGAAATAGTACAAGACAAATATCTGGGTTACTTCTCTTATCCTCTCAAGGACTCGCACCCAAGATGAATTCAATCATTTCCCGTTCTCGAATGATTCAGTGAGTGGACGTGATGTTATTTCCCGTTCAGGAACGATTCGGTGAAAATGACGTGATGTCATTTCCCATTCACAAACGAGTCGGTGCGAGAACGTAATGTCATTTCACGTCCACGAACGATTTGGTGAGTGAACATGATGTAATTTCCAGTTCACCAACGATTCAGTGCGTGAACGTGCTATCCTGCCATTCTCGTTCGTACATTACAAGTGTAATTTTTTAAATATAAATGATAACAATACAAATGCACAATTCCCAATTACCACAACATCAGGGTGAGCATCAACATTTTTTTGTTTGTTTGTTTGTTTCTTTCTTTTTAACTCACTCCACCCGTGCCCGGGGAGAGGGTGCATGCTGGTGAGAGGGGCACAGTGGGCGCGAACGATTCAGTGAACGAATCTTTTGAACGAATCTTTTTGATTCAGTTCACCTGAAAGACCTGTCATGCCCATCACTCTTCCTAAGAGGTTGTATCGTTCAGATAGCAGTGCTCACGTTATTAATACAGCACATAATCACGACAAGCACGAGTGCTAATGCGGCGGGGGTGGCAACTACAAGCTCCCGTGGCAGGAAAAGTGAAAAAAGTAGCAACCAATCGAGAGGAGGCAGCCGGCCAGCGCACTTGTAGTCCCTCCCCGGGCCGCTAAGGGCTGAGAGGGGAGCCGGTGTGTGAAAAGCTTTTACCTCAGAGGGACGATGGTGGAGCCTTGCTAAACATGGCGGCGCTCTCCGAGGATGGGAGGTACGGATTAAATTGTGGCCAACACAGCGCAGGCAGAGTTACCGTTCTGCACGTCAAATTGACCGAGACAGCACTGAGAGCCATTGAGAGTTACCAAAATTGCACGGTGAGTCGTTTTCGCTCGTACTGAAAATGACACTTTTTTTTTTTGCTGGGAAGCTCAACTGCCACGCACTGCTGAAGCTATCCGTTAGCTCGCTTGTTGCCAGCGAAAATAAACGCTCACATTTCGATGGTTTTCGTCCATGGTCGTTTAATGAATCAACGGGTAACGATGAATCTTGCTTCGTACGTTTGCGGCGATTCGATTTGAAGTGCTGACAAACGTTTTTTGAACGAAGAATATCGTTTGTAAAGTATGACACTTGGAAAAGCTTTCGTTAGCGATCTGTTAGTGAGACGCATTAGTGCTGTGCTGGGCACACTCCTGCTGTCCTTTTTGTGAACTTGCTTTTTTTTTTCCTGCCACAAACAAATGTGATTTGACTAACTTTGACGACTTAGAATTTCATTAAGAACAGGGCGTCGCCAGCAAATGTTACACGAAAAGAAAATGGTTTACCTATGTTAATGAATTTTACCAAGTGTGAAGAGGTTCATTGTAGGTTTAACGATGATGAAGTTCGACAATCTCAAACAATGCTCGGTCAACTTTGAGAATGTCGAGCCGATTTGGTTTTAGCCGAAAATGAATTTTACAAATAAAAGTTGCAAACTAAGATGGACAGTCAAGCTGACAAGTCCTCCCTTGGGAGGCAAAAATGATGAACATGAGCAAGTGCCTTTGGGGTTTATTTAGACAAATACTTGCGTTAGCTGAGTCATTGAAATTCTTTTGCAAGCCAGGAGAAGAGGAGGCTGTTATCTGTATATCTACATCGGTCTTATTGACTATTTGGTTAACAAAAAAAATGTATATTTATGCTACCTTACATTTGAACAAAAATGTTTATCGTGTCTTCTTTGTATTACCACATATCTTGGCAGAAGGAAGAATCTGTTAACTTGGTGTGCTATTTGGGTAAAACCCGGTGTGCTATTTGGGTTAAATTTAGGCCACCGCCTAACTTTAGATATATTTAACTTGCTAATCTTGAACCATACACTCCTGGTGTTACCTCACCGAGGTATGACAGGTGATGTAAGCTGAAGAGTCTTACTTGTAGAAGCCTGAAATCTACCTGAACTCAACTTTGGCGACAATACGGTTACGTAACAGCCTCAAGCCCCCGATGGACCCAAGCCGAGTGCAGCGTTAAGTGATCTTTATGGCACTCAATGCATGTCACACATGAGACACATTCTGGATTTTGCACCTGCGGTCAAACTGTGGAGGAAACAATTTGAGTCCTTTCAATGTGTCAAAATGGGGTCATTGCTAGGTTGAAGGAATTCTTTTGTGGGTTGCGGGTACTGCTCCCGGCCTAATTGGATGTGGTAATGTTGGTGTGCACGCTGCGTTGGAGCAGTTAAACCTGCCTGCTTTTTGTTTCTTGCCTTCTGGGCAATGTGTGTTGTAGCGGAACCAGTGCTATGGAGGCTGGCTATCTTTGTCTTTCTCTGGTGATTTGAAATGTGATCAGAACTGGTTGGTGTGTGTAATAGTGGGGGAGGGAGTCAGTCAGTGGCTCAGGGAGGAGAAGTTTAACAATCCTGAATTGGATCGTTTTGTCCCATTTAAAGTATCCATTTATCTTGTAGGAGATGGCAAGTGAGATAGCGATGCTTGTTGTATAATGAAATGCAGATTCCACTGAAATTGGTGACGCAGCCATTTTCAAAGTCTCTGCTCCAGCTGTGAGCGAGCTGTGAGCGAGCTGGGAGTCCAAAAAGCTCTCTGTCCTAACCTACCGTACTCTGTAATGCAGCAATGAAGCCTCAGCATATTTGTGGCGCTCGACACCAGTCCAACTACACATAAAAACCGACATAAAACAACAAGCGTTTCAGAAATAGCCTCTGTCCAATATATTCAGCGCCTCGCTTTGGCAATATGTCGTAATCAGTCGCAATGTAGCATAAGGCCTTATTTTGGACTTTATTCGTTTTCCACGATGCACACTATCGAGGAATGCGTTTTGTTGCTGTTGCGTTAGTTGCATGGTCTTGTTGGTGCGACGGGCCACTAAGGCTCCGCTGCTGCATCAAGATGTTTCAAGTTGCTCCGTGTCAGTCAAATGTGTTGCTCGTTTTACCACATTTGAGTTTTTCAACCTGTCCCTGACTAGCCTGATTTGAAATGCTCCACTCAATATTTTTCACAGTTATGAAATGTTGCACTGCATTAAGCTATTTTTTCCCCTCAATTTTTTTTTTTCAGAATGTATCCTCTTTGTGGCCGACAATACAGTTCAAGGGACTCCAAGGGGTAAGAATGTACTCTTATTTAGAGTAAATTTGATTTATTTGGAAATGCTTTGTAGGTCCAGCAAGAGCACACCTTCATTAATTACATTCATTCATTCTCTTTCTCAGTCAAGTTAATCATCTGCTTAACCGCTTCTGTTTTAGCGCTAATCTTTGCTATAAGTAGTCAGCAACTAAACATGGTTGTGCTTATTTTGGGAGTATTTATACAACATGTTGTAAGAGACTGTTATGCGGGACCAAAACAAAAACTTGACAAGGCATTGATTCAGAGATGAATACTCTCTTCATTTTTAAACTTTCATTGAAAATGAATTTTCTATAATGTGAAAGAATGACATACAACTAAGATGATATTGATATACAATATTTGAACAGTTTTCTTTTCTTGATGTGGCGCTGCACTAAACCCGATAATGTAAGAAATCTTAAAAAAAAAAGAGAGAGAGAGAGAGAGAAAAAAACCAAACATTTCTTTTGGCCTGAAACCCACAAGAAAATAAAAACATCTGTGGAGATATTTGATTGAAATGCGGAAAATCCAAAGCATTTGTTTCGTGTTTTCAATGCTCAAGCATGGTTGGAACAGGTGAATTTAAGACTTTGTTGACGCGCAGGTGCGCAACGGTGCGTTAACTAATCGATCCGGCGCTCCGTTATTAATGTTGACGTTCCGTTACGTGATGTCACGACGCTCACACTAGCAGAGCGAAGCACAAGATTGTATTTGAGTTGAGTTGAAGCAGATGCTGAATAAACACGCCAGTCTGGTAGGTTGTAAATGCGATAACTCAGTCCCACTCATTCTCCACCATGCAGAAACTAATTGAATGGAATAAGTCACCGCTCCACCTGATCTTAACAGTATGAAGTTAAACACGTTGCGTATTTAATCGTTCCTCCGACTTTGCCTCTTCTTCATTCTGCTGCACACTTATGAGTAATCGTTGACACTCTTTTTTTTTTTGTTTTTCTTCCCCTTCTGGGCAAGAAGATTTTTATAAACACACATGCCACTTTCGATTTATATTTGAGAACTGTATTGAACGACTCACCAAAGGGTCCAGTTCTTGCGCATTCTGTACTGTACCGAGATAAGGCGCAGAGACTGCTCATGCAGGTCAGTCTCTTAGCCAATCAGGATGCAGAACACAATGCTCTTAAAAAAAAAAAAAACAGCACTAAAAACAAACAAAAAAAAAAAAAGTCTGAGAAGCGCATTATTACGAGGGTTCATTGTAATGAGCGGGTGTATTACAACATGATGACAGATGTAAATGTGATTGGATGCCGTGTGAGTGCAAGCCAGGGTAACCGTGCTTCAGCATGATGCAGAACAATTGGCCCGGTGTCAGAGCACACTTGAATTCTGGACCGTGTGGATTCAGAAGCGTGACCGAAACAAGAAAGAAATCGCTTGCATTCTATTCAAAATTAATTGCAATCCTCCACATCAAATAAATTGTACATTTTCATTCCTCGTGTGGATTCTTTCAGCGCATCAAAATACCCAGGACGGATTCTTCCTCGGATGCCTCCCACAATTTTGATTTCTACCTGTCTAACGTTGGCAAAGACAACCCTCAGGGAAGCTTTGATTGCATCCATCAGTATGTTTCGAGGTAATGGCTCCATCAGCTCTTGTTGCCCTGCGACACTTTGCCTGGGGCGTTGTTGACCTTTGACCACGCGTGCCTCATTGTCTGCAGCTCAGGGGCCTCTCAGCTGGCATTATTGGCCACAGTGCAGGACAAGGTGACAATATGCGCCACCAATGACTCCTACCAGGTGACCCGGGAGCGCATGACCCAGGCTGTGGAGGACACGCGTGAACGTGGGACCAAAGTCATCAAACCCGGGGGCCAGTACAGAGGCAAGGCGGCCCTTCAACTCGCGATCACACGGACGAAAAAAACGATCTGGTCTCTGTAGCTCTTGGCTAGCTCATTTGTTGTCTGCCGCCAATCATCTTGCATGCTGCTCACACCCGTTTTCCATTTGTGTTTCACTGACACGCCGCCTGCCAAATGCTGCTTGTGTTTAAGCATGCATCCCATTCCAAGCAATCAGGTCTGCTTTAAATGCTTCCTTTTGACTACAAACACGTCTCGGCAAGTTTTCTATTTCTCATTAGATGAACATGCAAACTTTGATAGCCTTATGTTGCATGTCAAACTAGAATCATCTCATCATAGGTAGGACAACAAAACATAACGCTTCAATCATTTAGCAGGCCAAGTGTGCTTTTCTATTTCTGGCCATACTTATAACGTTCTCCTTTTTTTTTTTGTCTTGCCACAAACTGTTGTGTGGAACTTAACATCTGTACATGTTGACGGGGTTAAAGTGCTTGGTAATCTAACTTTTGTATTAATTAAAACCTGCAGTTCTCCTTAAATCAGGGTTCACCTACTTCTGTCCTCGAGTCACCGAGCCTGCATGCGTTCCGGCTGTCCTTGCTGCAACGCACCTCATTTGCATGTTCGGCAAGCTCTTGAAGCCCGAGAACCATTATTTGAATCGGTTCCGGTGTGTTGCAGCAGAGAGAGATGGAAAACATGCAGTATAGGTGCCCTCGAGGACCGGAGTTGGTCACCCCTCATTTAAATAAACCATTGTTGTTACAATTTACCTAAAAAAAAAATAATAATAATGTTCATGTGCTGTCATTCATCTAGAATCACTTCACCACTCAAGACCAAACAACACTGACTTTATATTGTCCTACATGTAACTAACAATTTATTCATTTATAATTTTGGGAAAATCCTGAGCAAAATTCAATGGTCAACTCCAAACAGAGCTTAGCTGACTGCGCAGGTGTTAGAATGCCATCACTTTTTCTCATCACATTCCTGACATTACAGTCTTGGGCGCTTTAACTGAACAGTCAAGCAACATTATCAAGATGGTTATCTCATTATTTATAGACGCAGACTGCCGTGGAGCTTCTACGTTTGTTGTGTATTGTCTATGAATTTTATTTTATAAGGTTTCAATTTAATAAACAATTGGTTGTAAGGGACGACAAATCTGCTAAACTTAAACTCCAACTTGTTTGTCGGGGCTCTGGGGATAGATTTTCATTAACTAGGCAAGATAGAAACTGCAGAATGTGAGGAAACCCTGAAAGAAAAAAAAAAAGCTTATTAGAAGCCGCTTGTTAGTAGAATTGGCATTTAATTGAAAGTTACAAGTGGAGCTTTAATTGGTGCCTACAGATTAAGGTGACAAACTCTTCCCTTCTCCTTTTTTTCTTGTTTTTGCTTTTTTAAACCAAAATATGACCACTTTCGACAGTCTCCGCTTTTTGACACATAAGAAGGGGAGTGTTTGCCCTCACTAACCTTAAACTCATTAAGCACTTTAGAATTTCATAATGCCTAAGCAGCAGTCTGACTTGGCAGCAGGCTCAGCAACATCACCACCACGTTTCTATTCCAACCCCTTTTTCTAAATCAAGTCACTGCACTTTATTAGGGAGTGTAATTACTGAAGTCATTGGCCACTGTTTGACAGAAGATTCTGCCAACTATATTTTTTTTCCCCAGGGCTTTGGCCTGACAGAAGTTGATTTCAGTAAGTAACATTTTGAGCAAGTTAAGAGCAGCTGCGGAGCAAGATCCTCCACAACCCAACATGGCTAACGTCATGGCATCTAGAGCAGCTTGCTAAAGTCCCGCCATGTAGTTAAAATAAACTCTCTCTGTTTCTAGGAAAGCAAGTACATATCCGTAAACCAGCGCTGTCAACACCTGAGGTAGTCCCGGAGCGCAAGCGATCAACACCCATCAACCCAGCCAATACTATCCGCAAGTGCCTTTCCAACAACCCGGTGTCGCAGCGGCCATTTCGGGACCGTATCGTCCACCTGTTGGCGCTGAGGTCCTACAAGAAGCTAGAAGTGCTTGCCCGTTTGCAGCGGGATGGCCTCAACCAGAAGCACCGCAACTCCTTGGGGACCACTCTGCAGCAGGTGTAGTAAAGCGTGGCTTGGCTTTTGTAGATCTCGGTGGCTTTTGCTCAACACGATTTGCATGCACAGATGTGCGGCCACCATCGGACATGTGCCGTTTCTAAAAAGTTTTTGCACTTTTCATGCGGTCATAGCTAAACTTGAAACTTTGTCTTTGTCTTTTCCAAACAGGTGGCAAACCTCAACCCCAAAGACAACACGTATTCGCTGAAGGACTTTGTTTACCGTGACGTCCAGAGAGACTGGCCTGGCTACTCTGAAGACGAGAAGACGCAGGTGGAGCGTATCCTGACTCGGTAATTTCTTGGACATTTTCACTTTTACGACTAGGCCCAGTGTGGTTGTGAAGTGGACTAACTACGCTCTATGAAACAGTAGCATTTCATTGGTAATATCTGTGTCTTCACACCAAGACCAAAGTTATTAACATCAAATTTTAAGTGCCACTTTGATGAGGTCTTTTTTTTTTTTTTTTTTTAATTATACAACTGTAATTCAGCGGCCTGAGATTAAATGGTTTCCATGGCCAAATGTCTGCGAACAGATAGGTGCGAGTTTACCAAAGCACTTTCTATGCTGGCAGGTTAGTGGTTGTTTAAAAAAAAACAAAAAAAAAACAGCGATTTCAAATCTAGCTAAGAAACTCCTGAAATGAAATCGCTAAATTTTTCAACTAGGTTCCAAAAAGGAGCCCAGTGGCAGGGCAATCAGGGACTGAGCATTCCCAAGACAAAGTGCTGCTATCTAGATTGCAAAAGCAGGCTCTTGTCAACATTTGTGACCCTGAGTTACGCTTGCAAGCTGCAGATATTTTGCCGTTGGCGCCTTACCTCGCCAGTACAGCTCCAAATGAGAAAAGACCATGATGACAGCTCGAGGGGCGACAGACAAATTGACGGCTCATCGTATTGTGTACAACTTGTAACATTTTGAAACGTGAAAATTTTTTGACAACGTGGGCATTTTCCCATAGAAGAAACACTTTTTGTTTATTTATGTTTAAAAAAAAACTCCTCCTGAAGCTTGTCTGGTATCAGCAGACAAAGCAAATCCCAGAAGAAAAAAAAAAACCCAAAAAAACTTGTTTTGAATATTGTCGTCACTTGCTTTTTCTTGAAGAGGATTTTAGTTCAAGGCCCAATGACCTAGTCTTTATATTTCAATAACTTCTTTCTAAATTGTATATATTTTTTTGTGCACTAGAGCCATTAATTTTTCTCTAATGCTACATTTTTCCTTCTTCAACAGCAAACTCGGTCTTCCCACTGAGGCGCTCTGTTCAAACGGCTCTCCCAAAGACACTTTACCTTCGTCCCCTCGGGTACTTTTTCGTCTCCAAACGCTCTGAGACACGCAAGCATCCACATGTACAGCCTTCTTCAACAAAATATGTTTCCCCTTTTACAGAAGCGCCAGCCAGATTTTGACTTTATCGATCCTTTGGCGCCCAAGAAAGCCCGTATCTCTCACCTCAGCAATCGTGGGCCAGCCACATCTTTATCCTCATCCTCCTCCGACCGCCGTGAGGACGACGGGAGCCCGGCCGCTAAATGCTCTTCGCTGCCCTCCAATGTCATCTTGGGCCCACCCAGCCATCTCCCAATTCCCTCTCACCAGCAGCCTAGCCCAGCTTCCAGCTCCAACTCCCCCAGCACGCCGGAGGGCTGCGGCACCCAGGACCTGCCCGTGGACCAGAGCTCCTCCTGCAGGGACCCTTCGCCAAGTTCCTTGTCATCCGATCGAGCCTTGCTGCAGCGTTATCGGCCCCCGATCCCGGTGGCCTCGCCGAGCCCTCCTCCCTGCTCCTCGCTCACTGTTACCTCCACTGTGATCAGCAGCCCTCCCTTGTCCACCAGTGATGACAAGAAGTTCAAGAAGAAGTCCAAAAAGCACAAAGACAAGGATCGCCAGCGGGACAAAGGGAAACGGACAGAAAGGGGCTGCAACAGTTCTCCGAGTGTTGTCGAGCAGGCGAAGGAGAGTCAGAAATCTAAAAAGAGGCAGAATGGTGAGGACAAGAATCCTCACGCATGTCAAGGTGTGTTTTTCATGATTACCTTAAGTCTGATGTCTGTCCATGACACATTTCATTTCATTCCATAACGTACATTTTCTTTTTCCTGTGCATTTTCCACTGCTTCACATTTATTTGAACTTATTCTTATAGAACATTGCGGTTAATAATTAACTTGAAACTCAAGTTCAAAATTCAGACTTGTGGCTCAATGCTGTCCAGAATAGGATAACGCTATAATACTATCTTTGTGCCAGTGTCAAACACGAACACTTTATCCAAAATATCTTAACGCCAAGCCTGTGGCAGTAAAATAACACAAAGAGGAAAATTATGCGCAGCCAGAAGCTCCAGGACAAAATCTGAAGTTTATTTGCAACTATACCGTATTTCACAGAGATGGGCATATATATTTATACACGGAGCAGAATTAAACCATGCAATGCTGTTGGGATGTACTGGTCCTTGAACTGAGAGTTCAACTGATAGCAAGTGCGTGACTAGAGAGAGCGAGAATTGAAGTGTGCAAAAACACGGAAGCGATATGCAATGGCTCAATTGAGAGCCAAAATAACAATCTTGGATGAGTTGCAATGAATACAGCCATGTCCACAAAGCAACCCCGGTCCGAACTCCTCTGTGAATTTGCCTTGTGTGACAACAAAAGTCTGAGGAAGGTTCCGGTACGCTCTGTCATGATAGCTGCGTTATTTAGGGGGAAAAAATTGTCTACCAGTGTTTGTGTAATAGATAATAACGTGGAGACCCGCGGATATTCGTCCAAAGCGTCTAATGTATGTACAAATCCATGTGTATGGCTAAATTTTGTCAGGTGTGTTTTGTCGTCCGGAAATTACGGTAACTGGATGTGAATAGAAAATTAGAATTAGAATTAGAAATCTAATGAGCTTTAAATAATGTCTATGAATTATGAAACCTCTGGTCATGCACGGACACTTTATTTTCCGGTGAGATACAAAGACAAACGCGCTTTAAAAGGACGAGCAATAACGACGAAGTGATGATGACGGAAGGGTGCCCAGATTGCAGATATGAGGCAGATCGGCAAAATACCATAACGTGCCCATCACTGCTATTTCAGTGTCTAAAAAAATGTTTCGCTTGCATTTGATGACTCTAGGCGTACTCCCTTAGATGTAACGACCCTGTTACATTGGATGCACGCAATAAAATGGCGCTTCTCATCAGCCTTTGAGTCCAAAGCGCTCATCTTTAATGAAAGATAAACACAGAGCTCCTCATAGAGGTGTGAGCCGACTGAGTTCAACTCAAGTATGACTATGAGCGACACATGTGGGTGTGACCGTGCCAGTGAGAAAAAGAAGAGCGGTAGCACCGGGGTTTGGAAAGCAAATGCATTCTAATGGTTAGCCAACTCCCAAGTCTAATTGTTTAATTGCACAGATAAAAAAAAAAAATGCATTCCGCATAAAACCAATAAAGCATCGGTTGCTTTAGTCTTTTTCTTTTTCTTCAGTACGTCATTAGAGAGGCAGAACATTTAGTAAAGTATGATCATTGGCCACATTTATGTGTACAAACAAATTGAAGGTACCTGTTTGACAAGAGTTCCAATGCCAACCTATCAGGCATATAGGCATGCGTATTTAAGACAGACTCTTGCACTTTCACCTGAATTAAATCTTGCAATGCTGTTGGCTTTCAGATTACCCGGAAAAAGAGAAGAATCCGGGCCAATCTACTGTATTCTCCTCCACAATTGAGGCGCCGGACTATGAAATGTAAGTTGCCCCGGCAAGAATCATTTTCAAAGTGAAAGCAGAGTGCGTGTTTTCGTGGGGGAGGCGTTAGCGTCACGTATTTAACAAGTTAAGACAAAGTGGAAAGAGATGAAACTGAGTTCAAGGGAGGTTCCATTTCTTCCTTCACCATCAGGGAAGCACAAACTCAGTCTGCACAATTCGCTCTCTAATCTTCACAGCCTGCTGAATCGTGCCACGTCACTTCACAATTATCAAATAGTTAATTCTGATCCCTCCCCGTTATGTGTAAAACATGCAAACTATGACAACGAGCTGTCATTTTTGGCTTTCTAGAAAGTACACAGCACTGGTGTCCACGGACCAGAGACAGCGCTACAAGGACGACTTCAATGCTGAGTACGACGAGTACCGTCTGTTGCACGCCCGCGTGGAGAAGATCACGCGACGCTTCACGCAGCTGGATTCCAAATGCCGGAAGCTGGCACCAGGCACCAAAGAGTATCAGGTCCGCCTTTTTTTTCTCTTTTCATTTCTGTGGTTGATTGGCTGATATGAGCAGAAGCACACAGATGGCTCGCATGAGTTCTCATGAGTGTTTCATTTTTATTTTGCAGAAGGTGCAAGAAGAAGTCTTGAAAGAATACAAAATGATGAAACAAGTAAGCGTCCACAGTGTGACACCTCTCTGAGTCATGTACTGTATTTCTTCAAGTCGTAATCTCCCCTTTTTTTTTTTTTATTGTTGTTGGAAAAGTAAGCACCTCACCCTGCATAAACGCCTCCTTTTATCTGCTCAGGGAAAAAAATGCCAGTAATTGCCTGTATTATACGCCCCAGACTATGACAATCTGCAATCACTTGCTCATTTCATGAACAATGTGAAAGTACAGAAGTCTTGAAAATGCCGAGTCATAGAGCCATAGGGATGGAAATTAGTATTGTAGGGTAAAGTGAAGTTGCGAAACAACCTCAAAGAGTCGAGCTCAATTAATATATTGCAAAATCTCATTCAATGACATGAAATGGTTAACCGCTAAGACGGTGATCTGCAGAAGTGGTTGAAAATGTTTATTATAATTTATTATATTAATAAATGTATATAGTACATTTTTATTTTGTTTTATATATTTAGATGTATTTAAATATAGAAGCTACAAAGTACGCTGGTTGTGGTCTCACATGATGTTTTTCTTGTTGTAATTCCAGCACAGCCCGAACTACCACAGAGACAAACAGCGCTGTGAGTACCTGCACAACAAGCTGGCGCACATCAAGCGGCTCATCGCAGATTTTGACCAGCGCCGAGCCCAAACTTGGTGCTGAGAGTCCTCTCGCCACGTCACTGATCAGTATTGTGAATGGAGTGTCCAACCGAGATAGGGGGGTCGGGGGCGAGGGGCGCAGGTCCAGCTGGCTCTTATTTATTAACACCCCCACGGTTGGTGTCTGTCTCTCCTTTCCTTATTTGCCGTTATCCTAATTTCCTTCCTTCATTCCTTCCTTTTACAAGCTTTGATTCCACAGGCTGCGTTATAGCCTGAAATGTTCTGAATCCCACGTTGAGTTCCTCTCAGTTTTGGCCCCCATTTTTTTTTAGGGGGTTCCCTTTCCTTTCTCAGAGGCCCTGTGGATTTTTCCACAAGTGGGGGGCTGCATGATGAGCCAAGTGTGTTTCGGGGTACCTTTCATCTCTTCTTTCCTTTTGAAAGACTTTATAATGCAGGAATTAGAAGTATTTTTGAGCTTAAGAGAAACTATTGACTTGTATTTAAGAAAATGAAGATCTATTTATTTTGGGACTTGTAGTGCAAAAAAAAAAAAAAAGTCCGTAGATGATTTAACTTTTGGTAAACAATGCAGAAAGAAAAACAACAAGTAATGGGCCTTATGTGTTTTGACATTGTGAAGCCATTTTGCACATAAGATCCGGATATCATCTCTTGGGCAAATCTTCTCGTGCTGGTGAAGGTCACGTGATGGAGAACCAACAGCAAGGATGCGAGAAGGGGAAATAATTAGTGAGCTGATGTCTATGGATTGTGAACTGTTCGAATGGCCATGTGGGGTGTTGAGAGGGAACTTAAGGTAAAGACCTCCGAGGGGGGGCAGTGTTCCCCCTGCACCGTCAGTGTTGATGTCAATAGTGCATTATTATTATTAGCCTTAAGGTGGTTACACTCAATGGTGGTGTAGGTTCACCCTTTTGGTGCGTAGTCTATACTAAGGAACTATAACTGCCTGGCAAAAGGCTGTGTGTGCGTGTGCGTGTGTGTCGGAAGCAGAAAAAGAAGGGATGTGAAGCCTGGAAAGTGTGTTACAAGCTGCATGAGTGTGTGTTTGAATGATTGTGCTAGATTGAGGGGGAGTTAAAAAAAAAAAAAAAAGAGAGAAAAAAAAATGAAACTTGAAAACTGAAAATGAGACGGAAAAAAAAAAAGCTGCTATCGCGTTTGACCAGTCAGAGCACTCGGGAGCAACCAGGCGTAGGAGAAACAAATGAGACGTTTGTCGGTTCTGACTTGCCTCTTGTGCTTCGTCACCAGAGGACAAACAAACATGTATTATCTGGTCAAACTTATTTTGATCACTTTGAGTTCTGCCCAGCATTGACGCTTACTAGTGGTATCCAGTGAATGCATCCTATGAAAAAATGAAAATGTATTTTTGAGTCTTTCTTAACAAGGGAAACGTTTACAAAACCTGTGTTGGAATCTTAATTAAATATATTTTTTGGTATATTTAACATGGAGTGGGATTTCTGATTGGAAAATGGGTGGCTGGTCACCGTCATGAGAAGAATGTCCCTTTAGTCAGTCACGGATCCTTAGAATTGTCACCACTTTATTCCCTCTGCCCACAGATGATGAGAGGAACTTTAATCAATGCTCATCAAACTGGTACCGGCTGTAATTGAGGTCATTTACCAAGCGAAGGACAGGTCTGACTAATCCAAATTCATCCCCTTTTTTTCAAAAAATACTTTGGGTTGGCAGTCAAAATTTACTCTTCCCTTGTTTACGAGACCAAGTCACCACAAGGTGTCACAGCAGGCTTGGTGTTTTCATTCTACTGGGTCCACATGAAACTATGCAGAAGGCAAAGGCTTTTCAGTTCTGTACACGATGTACACTTATGTCGCCCCGGCAACCAAAGAGATGCATTCATTTAAAACAACAAACAAACAAAAAAAAGTCTTAAATGAAATGAAGAAAAGCCTTGGCAACATTCAGCCATGGTTTAAAAAAAAAATGTAAAAAAAGAAAAAAAAAATCAAGTGAATTTTGAATTCAATCTGATCCTGCCCACCTGAAAATGTACGAGACATTTCAATAAAATCCACTTGGTTTTACCTACATGAACTGTGTCTTCTATCGTGAACTGTTTGAAATGGAGCATTTTCCTGTGAGTGTTTATAAAAATGCTCTGTATTTTTTATTGGTGCTTAAACGTCTAATGCATCAAATAATGTTTATTTACATGTATTTCTCTCTGAAAGGATTTAAACTAACCATTTTTTGCGAGTGTTTCATGCAAAAGAACAAATCGTTGGATTGGCTGTTAGGGGAAACGAATCTGCCACTCGGTTACGAATATTGTAGGAAATAGCAATGTCCAGCCAGCGGGCAGGCACCAAACTGACCATCGTGCCGACGTCACTTTACGTTTTTCAATGGGCGTCAATTATATGCGGATTTTCTCTATTCGCGGGCCGGCCCGATCCACATCAATTACTCGCGGTTTTCCTTGATGCTCACGTACTGTCATACATTTAATTTATTTGATAGCGTTGCTTGACAGGAGTATTTTTTAGCACAACGTCACATTTTTGAATGTTGTGTTGTGGTTTGGTTTCATTGGGGTATGCAAAACGGCACCAGCTGAGCCAACCGCAAAGAACATTCCGAAGCCGCTCCTCCCCCGCCACCCCCCAGCCCCCACACATTCGTCTTGCAACTCAAACTCAAGATGGCGCAGCAATTCGTCCAGGCTAAAATCAAAGGAGACAAAGTGGTCCTGTTCATTAAGCCCACTTGTTCGTACTGTATCACGGCCAAGGAGGTTTTGTCCAAGTACAAATTTAAGCCGGGCCATCTTGAGTGCGTTGACATCAGCGCGCGTCAAGACATGAGCAGCATGCAGGACTACTTCCTGGAACTCACCGGCGCCCGCACCGTGAGTAAAACCTGATAAATTAGTGGGTGGAAGAATCAAAGTGGAAGTGTTTAATGTCAGACTTTTACTTGGAACATAAGTTTAATGCCAGACATTTACTTGGGACGTAATCTTACGTATGCAGTCTGCATTTGCCGAGTAGTGTGCGTTTTAACACTACTGTGCCAGCCCGACGTGACGCAGCATTTTCAACCGATTTTCGATTTAACTACGTTTTTGTGTCTGTGGTGCGTGTGTCTTTGTTAATTCGTTTTTTGATCCTTTGTTTTGCAGCATTCATCCAAAAAGAATTTTTTTTAAAACCACAGTATAATAAATGCCGTAAAGTGAGTGTCGTAATCGTGCTATACTGTCGTAAAATGTTATAATAACGCATGACGATTAACATTGGACTATTCCATTGCGGTGTTGTTTTGCCCAAAAAACAATTTGCATATAAGCATCCAAAACAGTGACGTCAATGCAAATATTTGACGTCACTATGAGTCACTAACATGCCTGCGGTCGTTATCAGTGCTGCATCAGTGGAAAAAAAAAAAATAAAATAAAAAAAAAAAAAGTGCTGCATCAGTGGTTGACTCGTCGTGTGCAAGGTTGCCTGACTAGTAACATGTCCTACTAGTATGACAAGGTTATTCTAGTGAGGACAAAAAGATGAAATGAATCGATAAAAACTGATTTCTATTAAAGACAAACGAAGGCTGAAATAAAGAAAATTGTAATGCAGGAAGTAATCTTCATAGCATCAATGAATTAAAAGGAGGTGACATGATTTATTTTTTTTTTTACATTAAAAAAAGTGATTTTACCTCCAAATGACTTACCCAATGTTTATTCGGCCACTTGCGTGGGTCTACCAGCCAATACATAAGTCCTGCATCCCTAATGGCTTAGAAAAGTCAACGGCTGCTGATTATGTTTTATTTAATTTTCAACTTTGCTCATTTGTGTCATTCATTGGAATTTAGGTCCCACGGGTGTTCATTGGAGAGGAGTGTGTTGGCGGCGGCAGTGATGTGGCAGAGCTACATAAGAATGGCAAACTGGAGGGAATGCTGCAGTCCATTGGGGCGCTACAGTGACCCACGCGGAACTGGCAGGTAGTAAAAGAGTTGAATAGACTTTATAAGACAGTGAACGAAATACACAAGCAGTCATGTCTTCATAGATGATCTTTCAACGGCACATAAAGTATGGTGACCATATTTTGATTTCCAAAAAATAGGATACTCGGCTCGGCCTCGGGATACTGAAGTTACACTTGAAGATGCCATACATAACTAATATATTTCAAGTCAGTAAGTTTTTTTTCATTGGGAAAAATCTGAATGTATTCTTCTGCAAATTCTTTAGTGCTAGTGATCCGCCTCGATACTGCTATCTCATTGGATGGTGATGCGCATTTACGGTTGCATCTGATTGGTCAACGTTAGATTAAAGTTATAATTCCACATGGATTTATTATCAAGGCAGTAATTTTTTCAATCTATTGTGCAGCCCTTCTTTAAATTATGCCTCCTGTGTGTGTACATTTAGAAACCAAACCCCCAAAAAACATAGCTCTCTTTTGAAGTCTGACTTAAATATGACAATGTTCTAAATAATACCGCTTCTGTAGAATATCCATCTTTAATTATACAAATATCTTAGTATGTGTCAGTGTAATAATGTAAATAATAAAACCGTAGTCTCGCAAGAATTTTAATTTGACAAAGGAAAGAAATCTCACTTCAGTCTTTAATTTTCTTCCTCCTAAATGTTTTCTTTTCAAATCCGGTGTTCTGGATTAAACAAACTCGGTCAAATTTGCACATGAATTCTCTCATACAGCTTTTTTTTTTTTTTTTTTTGTCATCCATATGAGCTTTGAGATCTCCAATTTTTTTATCACAGTCGTATTGGGATGTCGTATTGCTTGCTTATTCAACTGGTGGCTTTTTCTCCCCAACCCATTTCGGCAACAAACCGTTTTCTATGGCACTCACGCACTTGTGCTAACTGCCGCTGCCGCTTTTTCTCGTCAACTTTCACGTGGCTCTTTAAATGCACAGCAAACATTTTGATGTTTAATCAAGAATGACAATTAAAGCTTTTATGAAAATCATCCGTGATACAGTACAGTGAAACAAAAAAAAAAAAAAAAAACTGTCGGAATATAAAAAATGTATAAGATTACAAAAATAATTGCAGCACCAAATAATCATAATTTAAAGTAGAAACTGATACAATAAATTGTGTATCCAACCAGAGGCATTGTGGTTTTTGTTGGTGGATGTGAAAGTTTCCCCGCAATCTTCAAACTCCCGATTATGCAAATGTGACAAAAATTATTGCCCTTCGATTTGGCGTATGCAGCCCGCCAGCGTTGAGTACATTGACCATTTGATTCTCAACCAACTTGAAACGTCCACATCTTGACACCGCCGACAAGCTGAATGAATGCAATGTCATGTAATAATCAAATCTCTTCCTAGTATATAGATTGGGAAGAATTCAATGAATATGAGCACAATAAATTGTCCGAAACAACGATTGTGCCTCCCGTTAAGTTCGGAAAGTGACGGCTGCTAACCAACCTCAACTTCTACAACGTTCTCCGTGTTCAGTGCTCTGCTGAATGAAATTCAAAGGAGGCCTCTACCTCTTGATAGAAGCATGATATGCAAATAATTTAATCGTGTCCACGGTGGGGGGGGGGGCACACGTCCAGACAGGGCAGGTGGCAAGTAGAAAAAGAAACCACGCAAGCGTCCTCCTGCTTGTCCGGCCGAGTCAACACTCGCAAACGATGAAATAAATATCACAGTTTTGAGAGTCACGACAAATAAATCCGCCAAGCTCAAGTTGAACTTTCCACGGTGCAGCATCAGTCCTTCTTGTGCCGGCCTTAATGGAATGAAGACGGGAAGCGTCACGTCGTCCCGTCAAGGTCTTTGATCGGGTTGGAAAAAGGGCGGCAATTTTCAAAGTTGGAAGCTTTGCATGAGGATTTGATGAGAATAAAGCACAAATTTCATCAGTTGGGACTGAAATTTCAGCATCAGCCTGATTAAAAACAAGATTTCATTTAGTATGATGGAAATTTCAGGGTTTTTTTCTGCCATTTGTGTTGCCAGCCAAAATTCAAGCCTCGGATGAGCCGCCACTTAAAAGTGACGACAAAAAAAAACCCAAAGCGATTCACGGTTAGCCGTCCATTTTGCATGGATTTGCATGAACCAAAAATATTCCCCAAAGGTTCCTGACACTTTCCTTCTGGTAAAGGGACGCAAATATGTTCATTGTCTTTCTTCGTGCTGAATGGCCTTTCCGTACCTCCAGGTGACATCACATGACCAGGCAGCGAGACTTGCGTAATTTGCGTCGCCGTTGCTGGTACTCGCTGAGCTCCTGCAGATATCCTCGGGACGGCCAGCGCAGCCTCTCCACCTGCTCGCGCTCCTCTTCTGGAACCAACACACACACACACACACACACACTTGACTGTCTGCAGTCTCACGCCTCGTCCACGTTGCTTCTTTACGCTCTCTCTTGACCTTTGACTTTCTCTCGTGCCCTTAAGTGCCCGTCCAACAACTAAAAAAAAAAATAAGCCTTGTGTTGTGTTGACAAGAGATGGTAATAAAGTACACCACTGAGTCAACAGTGCCGTTTGCTTTTCATTTTATTAATCAGTCTTTATCTTGAGCTTCCAGGCTTCGCAGTTAAAAGTGACTGAGTGCCCGGGGGGGTATTTATGATTCACCTCGGAGTAATACATGAACTATATTCAGAGGGTTTTATTTGTGGAACTGCTTTAGTTTTACGACATTTATTAAGTGGCATTTGGCAGTGGTGAGAAGTCAGGGCCAGCAAAGGCTTCTCAGCAAGCAGCAATGACCCTAATCAACAACTTACTTGAAATTTTATTAATTTATTTCCAACATTCTTCATTTCATGTTTTGTTTCTTCAGCTTCCAGTTAAGTTTTTTTTTGTTTTTTTTTTGGGGTCGAATCATATTTCAGCTTCTGTGATGCATGTGAATGGTCGTCTGCTCAGGTCCTTCAGAATCCAAGTGAGAGAGATTCACGAAACTTTAAGGCGAAGAGTGACGTCTGTATTTTTCCATCCTTCGCTCGGTTGTTCAGAGCTCAATGGTCTTGCAAATTAAGTTGGCTTGTTTTAAGTTTTGTTTTTTAATTTTTTTAGGGGAATGTGCATCGTTCCCAATGCATTTGTGTGTGGAGCAAATAAAAACGACTAAGGATTTTTTTTTTAGGTTTTCTCACCATTTGAAATATTCCATCCCATGTAATGCACACTGACCTGAGAGCTCCAAGAAGTCCGGTTTGTGACTGAAGATCAGGTAGTTGTTGGCAATGAAGTGAAGGAGCCACACGTACAGCTGCTCGGCATTGTGACACTATGGAGCAGAGGAAACTTTTTTTTTTTTTCTTCAAATGGTGCTTGAACACAGCCAATGCCCGTCTTTAATTCAGCCGACTGAGCATTTACACAGCCCTTCAACAAACGACCTGGTCAGTTTATTGATTTTAAAACAACACCAATGGGTTGAGCAAAACCCATTCTAACTGAGAAGTCAATGGCTGGCATTACAAGATGACCTTTCTCCCAGAACACTGACCTTTGCCCGCCGGAGGAGTCGAATCACGCTGATGCCGGTTGACGCCAACTCTCTGCTGGGCATGCTCTGCAGGTAAGCGCAGACGCACACCTCGCACAGATGCTGCAGCCGCTTCACTTGGTACATCTCCGCACACACCAGCACGGCCATAGCCTGCAACACGCTGGCTACCAACAACAAGAGAAAACAAAAAGAAAAAAAAACACAACGAAGTGTCAGTGCAGTTTTTGAAGGGAAAACCTGTGAGGCGAACAGAGTTCTCATGCACAGGTCACGGAATGCTCAGAAGGGGGTGAAACTTGCACAAGCCTCATGCTTGCTTTGCCTTGAAATTGTCGCATCAGCTAAAATTGTGATTGCCAAATAATGCGCCAGAGCACACAGAATCGATCTGTATCCATTTTGATTATCAATTCCAGTGACGTATAGTGACGGGCGGATAATTAAACGCCCCTCCACTGGGTGGTAGTAAGACCCTTGGCTCAATAAAGGTTACTGGAAAAACGGAGCTGTAACATTTTTAAGACGACATTTAGAGATTACACTTCCCCCTAGTGGCCAAATCACCTACTGCACAGTTATTGCATTGTTAAAATAGCAGAATGGTAGTTAGAATTTTTACTGTCAAGCCCCATCCAGTAGCAATAGATGAAAAGACGGAATATGGAATAGCAATCGCATTAACCTCACTCACACATGAAAACACACTCAAACATCGTTTGAATTTTTTTTTTTTTTTAAAAAAAAGCTTGGAATGTATACTGTACGGAATGTTCAACAACCAGATTTTTCATTTATTTTGTATTTACTATAAAGATATCAATGTCATTCTTTGTTTAGTACCACATCATATGGAGAACAGCTGCGTTTAAATTTATGCTTGCGTATCATCAGCTTTTGCTTTGTCACCTTTGCAGTGACGGCAAGTATCCAGTTGCTTTTGCCAAGATGTCACAAGCATGCGTGCAATATCATTACGTAACGTGACAAGGTAAACAAGAACGTCTCCTAACATAACCTGAGCGCTGTCACTCAACATTCTCGTTGCTTGCATGCTCTTCGGTGGCCAGGCGGTATCCTTTCGGATTTTTATCTTTATGGACATACGCTAGGTCTCATATGCTAATCCCAATTCAACATCAATGTGACAGCAATTGAATAAATTTGATGTTTCATCTGTAAGGTATAGTGCTCATGCAAGTCGTATCCTCCCATCCTTGGTGAAGTCACCTTGCGTTGTCCTTGAATTGTGGGCTCTTACGCAACAGTCGGTTGCTGCAGCCTCTGGAGTTTTTTTTTTTTCTTCAATAGGTTCAATTATTCATTCTCACGACTCAAAATTAACCTGCTCATCCTCCTTGTACAAAATGATGTCAGTTGTGGTCGCACATGGGCGCGATTACAATAATGACGTCACTCAAAATGCTGCCGCATCAAACCAAGTGTGTGTCACGTAGCAACAAATTTCGTGACCGTGGCTTTAGGTATTTTATTCTCTGCCGCAACTGAGTTATATTACTGGTGTAATATTGTATTAAAATGACTTTGAGGTTGCGTGCAACCTTTAAATGTCGTACGATTTCAGCGTCATCACTGGAGAGAATAATCATTTGTAATTAGCTTGAAATGCTTCATGAAGTGTGACGGAGAGCGAAAGAGCGACAACAAAAGCCATGTGATGGGGCACAGGCATAAGCAGATGAAGGTGAGAAGCCACGTGTGAATGTTGTCATGGCGAAATGGAATTTCATATTAAGCTCATTGCTGTTCTTTTTGCCCCGCCCCCCCCCTCCCCCCTCCCTCCGGGGAGCGACAGCGGCAGCATGTTGCGGTCACACAGATGGTTGATGCGACTTGTGTTGGAGGCTGCGTTCAGTGAGCGAGGCCGCCAGGAAAACACTGCAGCAGCACATTCACGTCATTTTTCATCTGGCGTGGCTGCTTATTAATGGGAACTGTTTTGGCAAAGTTGTACCCAAAATATTTGAAGTTTGAACACACCCATGCACTCGTCGTAAAAACGGTTGGAGCTTAATTTGCGTGCCAGCGTAAATTTGGTTACAAAGCAGACTAGATCAGGCGTGGGCAAACTACGGCCCGAGGGCCACAGGCGGCCCATTGAACGTTTTAATCCGGCCCGCCAAACTTGAAAAAAATGAAATGAATAAACCTTGTTAATGTTTTATTTTCTAAATACTTTGGTGTGTCAAAGACGTATTTTGTTCACTTTCATTTAAAATTAAATATATTTTTTTTTCTCAGATGAGGTGAGGTTACCAAAACACTCCATCCATAAGCTCCTGGTTCGGTCCCCTCTGTCAAATTTTAGAACCCATTGTGGCGCGCCAATCAAAAAGTTTGCCCACATCTGGACTAGAGGTTAGACTGCCAAAAAGCCGGTCTAATTTGAGGTGCAGCCGGTCAAATGGGATTTGGGGGAATTTAAATTGAAAAATGGGATTTGGGTGTATTTTAATTGAGACGCAGGAAAACAAATTGGTGCTGTGTTTATGTGAGGCATTTGCATTTCATTCATAAATATAAAACCGCAAAATAATTAATTAAAACAAATCGTCCACTTGCTGCAGACAACTAAAGTTATGTATGCAGAGTGCTTTTTTTTTTTTTAACTTACATTTTTTAACTTTTAACTGCCTAAATATTAACTAACAAAATTCAGCATTTGCAGGACATCTGTACTTATACACGCATTTATATTTGTTGTTGATCTAAATTAGGATTTGGCCACGCTAGAGGTCCGCACTTGCCTAAGTGCAGAGTTCTAAACGCGTTATTCTCCCTGACTTATTTAAATTTCAAACGCAGCGCCCAAGAGAGTTTGAATGAATAAATCATAAAGTGAAAGTCTCACCATCATACAGACTCAATCGGAGGATTTAATGAGGGCATACGAAGAAGACGTGGTTGGCAAGCGGCGAACGTACCGGGACAACACGAGTCGGTGTAGAGGTACTCCAGGAACGACAGGAAGGTGTCTGACGAAACCCCGTGGATGGGCACCACTCGACTCCGGGCCTCTGCGTACTTCCCGCTGAACATGGCCGCCATGACGTCGCAGCGTGCGACCAGCACGGCTCGGTGTGCCGGCAATACGCTCCCTTGAACAAACGCATCGGACAGAACGCACGGTAAAGTGGTGTGAGGAGGTGGACTCGATTGCATCTCAAACATTTTGTGGCGAGCAAAGCAAGAATCAACGAGGCAGTATTTGCTCGAAAAGTGTATCGTAAGACTCCTTAAGCTCAAGTCAAGCACTCCAAAAACACAAGTTGAGCTGAAGTTATGAGGATTGATCTTTCCGAATGGGTTCTTAAAATCAACAGCAAACGGTGACACATGGAGCTTGTGCACAAGCCGTGACATTTTTTTAATTTTGTTTTGCTAAGTGCCATTCAGAGCCAGTCACGGCAATGCCAGCACTCAAGCTGCAATTATTCGTGCAAAAATGAACAGAACACCCTCACAGAATAATGCTGAACTGACTTGAACTCGCGGTACAAACACAGTAAAGCGTCTCGTTGTCCTTGTTATCTCGGGGGTCGTTTTAAACAAAAAAAAAAGATACGTGCGTTGAAACACAAAAAGGGGATGGAACACAGCTCGTCCTTTGGACCATTTGATGTGGTTTTTATCTTTTTATGGATGAGCAGGCCTGTCAGCAAGCCCATAATTCAATCAAGTCTGATAAAATGTGACCTTCCTCTCCCGTGTGAGTGCGCATTCGTTAGAGGATGTTAATGACGGCGTCAACCCACCCTGCACCATGAAGATGACGTCCGAATAAAGAGGCGAATTGAAGAGGTTGACGAGCGTCTGCGGGCCGAGCTGGGCTGCGCGTGCGCTCGGGGTGTCTCTGCCGCCCTGCACGTTGCACGCGAGGAAAGAGCGGTGGGTTAACACCTGAGCTGGATGACAAGCTGATACAAGCCAATTGCTATTCTGAACATTTATCCCACCGCCCCAGTGGAATACATATGGCACCTTGGATAGTCTCACACAGCGCTGGCCAGACAGATGAATTGCAATGCCAAACACGTCATAAAAGAGGTGGAAAAATGAATCTCTCTCTCTCTCTCTCTCTCTCTCTCTCTCTCTCTCTCTCTCTCTCTCTCTCTCTCTCTCTCTCTCTCTCTCTCTCTCTCTCTCTCTCTCTCTCTCTCTCTCTCTCTCTCTCTCTCTCTCTCTCTCTCTCTCTCTCTCTCTCTCTCTCTCTCTCTCTCTCTCTCTCTCTCTCTCTCTCTCTCTCTCTCTCTCTCTCTCTCTCTCACCCCCCCCCCCCCCCCCACACACACACACACCCCCACACCCCACACACACACACACACACAAATAAAATAGACGCTAATTAGAAATACATTTCTGGCTAAATTATTAACCGCCCCGATTCTTGGGGGGGGGGAAAGGGAGGGGGGGCTCCAATAAACATGTTAAATAAATTTTTTTTTTGGTTTTTCTACTACGTGGGGAGCCACTGCATCTGACTGAGTCCTCCTTGGCACTAGGTGGCACTAGCTATATTTGCACAGCTTGACACATCAGAAAGAAAGGTCTTTGTTCACAATTTTTTGTCATTGTGTTAAATGAAATTTTATATACTAGAGTTATTGGTACTTGGTGTCGGTAAGTACTCAAAGAGTGAATACTGGTACTGGTATCGGTCTGGGAAAAAAAATTGGACATGTTCACGTTGATGCAGCTTTTCTTTTGGCTATCTTGTTTTAGATTCCGTTCTTCGAGATGGGCTGCTGCTACACAGGCCACCTGCCACCTCTCTTCTTTTAATCCACCTCTAAATTTAGAGCCAGAAATCCCGCTGATGAATTTCATGCTTGAAGTCCTGTATTAAGACCTGACAGATCATCTACTTTAGCTCCCTCGAGAGCACGTCTTGTTTATTTACTGTTAATTCCCACGGTATCAGAGAGGTGATTATGCTGACTAATTATGGAAATATGCACATTAGAACAGCACCATGTCAAAACAAGATCTCGTTGATTGAGGCCAATTTAAAAACACGTTTTTAAAATCCAAGAGATTTCTCGTATCACGGATTAGAGTTGGTGTAAAGATTCGGAAAGATCTAGCACTTGTCATGGTCATGTACATTCGTAAAACTGCTGGGTTACGAGCAGGGCTTTCACAATCTGATATTTTTAGAATCTAATATTCTATTGATTCATCAAATTATCGGGTAAAATTTCATCCAAGTTTGTGGTATTTGCCACTGTGCTACGAATTTACATCGAGTCACAAAACTCAAAAGGCAACCAAAACCAATCCTCAACTCAATTTTCTGGGTCAAAATAATTAAAGCAAGCTTGGATAAAATTAACTAGGGCTGGAGTTTACAAATAAAAATGAAAATAAAAAATAATAATAAAATACAAAAAAATAAATAAATAAAATTACATTTCAAAATAAAAAAAATAAAATAAAAAATAATAATAATAATCAACCCCACACTTTTTTTGCGGGGAAGGAAGTTACAGAACAAAAATGAGAAGACAATCTTGGAAAAACTCACCCTTTCTCTGCCAATAAGCGATCGTATGCGCTCCATGAGCTGAGCCACTGCGAGCGAGTTCTTCAGCTTCTCTTCCAAAGCTTCCTGGAGGTGCTCCCACTCCCACGCTCCTGCAAAACATCCACAAAGGCATCCTCGGTTGCACGCCCTGTTTATGGACACCCACATACCTGACTTTGATTTGATTGTCAAAGAATACCCCAAGTGCGTTATATAATCTGCAATGGGCACAGCTTGAATTTTTTTTTTTTCAATTTAGCTTTTTCGACAACTAGTCAGTTAGAAAATTCTGAACACAATACAGTTTTTTTTTTTTTAAGTTTTTTTGCACAATTTAAAAAAATCAAATGCAAATTCTGCACAATTTTTTTTTCTATTTCATCATATGCAAAGTGATAATGTTTCACATATAGCGGGATACTTGTCCAAAAATAGCCCCCCTTTGAGATCACTTCTCTCTTTTTAGGTTGATGTCAGCCTTTCATGGACGTCGTCACAGATCATCTGCTCGACGATGCACGGCTTTTATGGCCGAGGCCTTTCAAGAGAAAGCAATTGAAATGTCTCGTTTAAGACGGAGAGACAATGAAGGGGCGTATGGAACATTTTATTGCAAAGGATTTTTTTACTGGGTTCCCTTCGCTTTTAACTGAAGTCAAACGTGTGATTCATGAAGCCGGCTGCCATCGTGCCCCTTAAATAGCAAATGGATGTCCATCTCTATCAGCGTTATCGTGAAAACAAAATAAGGAGATGACTATGACTAAAATGGAAAGATTGAATAAAAATGACAATTAAAAAAAAAATAAAAAAATAAATCTCAATCAGAATAATCATGGCGAGGGTTTATTTAGCTTTCTCTTACATTCCAAAAATGATGAGAGAAATTAGACGTCAAAGGGTTAAAAAATTTACAACAAAAAAAAAAAGAAGAAAAACGCCACGCAGTTGCTCGCTGCCTTAATTCATCATCTGACTGCTCAACAAGACGCAGCAATCCCTTAGTGTGCAATATGTGATACATTTGCAGATATACATCTGATAGTGAGCCACTGACAAATCAAATAACTCCGCAGCACGCTTCAAAAGGAGGTACAGTCTTACACGCTTAGCATCAACCTAGTAAAGTCGTGGCCTCTGTGACACGCACACACGCACACACACACACATACCGACAAACCAGAGCGTGAAATTATTTCATGGAGTGGATTTCATGATATCATTCTGGGTGTGGGGGGGAAAAAAATCCACTAAAATGACTTGGCAAAAAAGCAAAGTCTTGTGTGCCGTCTTCAAACAAAAGAACATCAAACAAAAAGCTCCTGAGGTGCTTCCTTGTTTCCTCGGGCAACGCCGACCGACTAAAATCAGACCGGTATAGAATATGAGACAAAACATACAAATGTCGCAACTTAGTGTTTGTGTTGCTTGCCAAGTTGGAGACTGAATTCCTTTGTTGAAGCAACACGTGATGTGACATTCATTTTCTGCTCTTGACTCCCCACCACGCAAGCTCAAAGGCATGTGAAACATCCACAATGCACACTGCACCAGGCGTCTTCAAGAAGTGAGCGCTTCTTCTTTATGCGGTCCCGCAAACGGACTCGGTCTAATCTGCTCAAGAGCTTCCGTGTTTGCGTTCCTCCAGCGATAGACACGCAAACGTGAGCATGCGTGTGTTCATCAACGTTGTGCTCATAAACACGCCCAAAGCTGCAAATCAGATGTTTGATCCGTGCACGACACGGAGTCCTTGATGAAGTGCGCCACAATCTGACATACGGCGAGCGCAGCACTGCAGACTTTTAAACCGCACTCGGAGAAGATTTCCATGAGGCGCTGAGTACATCTCACGCTTGTTGACGAAGGCGTCACGTGATGCAAGAAATGCACCAGTGGAGAGTCTACAGCGTACTTAAATGTGATGTTGGTACGTATTTAGTAAGAAAGGCATTATTGTAACACCCCACAAAAAATAAATAAATAAATAAAATTTAGAGAAAAAAAAAATAGAACTGCACTACAAAAAGTTTTTTATGAGAAAATTACTGATAATTGGAAAGGAAAAAAAAAGGCAAATTGACGCATAAGAGGCGTAACAGTTGCCTTTGCTGTTGAGCCGCTGCGGTTTCTTGCATTCAGATAATTAGATGCGCGGTGGTGGAGAGCGACGATTGCTTTCACCACAAGCGAGTCTCAGGTGGTTAAATTCACATTCTGGTCGCAGCTTTCCACTTTTATTTCCTGTCTATTTTGCGTCTGTTACTACATCAGAAGCCGGTAAACTTGCTGCTCGGCTTGAAATCGGTAAATCAATATTGTCCACAAATACTGTTTTCATTCCACTCATGCAATTATAAATAATAAGTTTGCGTCTTCATCACAGAACCTAAAGTAAAAAATATAAATAAATAAATAATCGTTTGCTTGTGTGACCATGAATAGGAAAAGCCATTTAGAAAATGGATGGTTATTTATAAAATATAAGTAAAGTATATAATGTGTGTAATTTGTATAAATAAAAAATTATTTTAAAAACATTACACAGGCTTTTACTTGGAAAAAAAATCCATGTATCACTTTGGCTCTGTGAGTTGTTTCCTGTTTAAAAAAAAAAAAAAAGTATTTTCTAACTGAACAGTGTTTTTAAAAAAAAAAAAAAGTATGATAAATGTTTAAAAGACTAAACACCACTAATTTGACTAATTCCAGCTCTGAGTTCCCCTGGCATAACACTAAACATTGGACCACACCCAACAACAGAAAAAAAACGCCGTCTGCTGCCAAAGCGCATTCAACATTTATTCATCTCACTGGAACATAGCTGCTACTTGTAATGTCACTCTGATAGCTTTCCTCTCCAACGGCAGTCGAGTCAAGCGGAGCGCAACAACAAATATTGGTGTGGCAGTTGGCAGGAAACAACAGAATGAGGGCGAGCGTAATTGGCATTCCGAGAAAATGATGAAAAATGGCAAAGCTTTGCAGGGCATCCAAATCGAAGGAGAAAATGAGAAAAGGCGGGCGGAGGCATTCTATTTAGCTGATTTGTGGTGACAGTGTGATCATAAATCGCAGTCATGGGGGGGAAGTGAACAAGCTTTCCAAACATCATGTCTATCATTCGGATTCAAACGACGGCGGAGGAGAAGCAAAACTTGGTCTTTGGTTAAAATTAAGACAAAACAGAATCAAGACATCGCTTTGTCCTCATATCATATGTTCTATTCTGTTTATACCGTTTTGATTCACCTTATTTTAGTATATGAAAACGAATGAAATAATTAAAATTAATTCAATTAATTAATCAATTAATTAATTAATATTTTTTTTTTAAATTGTCAACAAAATAAAACCAAAACTGAATTAATTTAGAAAAACAAAAAATAATTGAAATTGCATTTTATGTTTACAAAACTAACTAAAATTAACTATAATTGCAGAGAAAATGTGCTTCATTTTCGTCTTTGGCAATTAATTTAATAATTAGCATTTGGGGCTGTTTTTAAAAGCATTTTTTTCTATATTAACGGCGTGGCCGTTTCCTAAAAAAACTAAAGTGTTAAAAAAAAAAAAAAAACTAAAACTAATAAAAACTGAAACACGCCCTGAAAACTAATTAAAACTAACAAAATTTAAAACTCAAAACAAACAAAAAAAAAAACTAATTAAAATTCCAAAACTAGAATAACCCTCAGCGCCTCAGCACACAATAAAAATAATTTTTAAAAAATCAAAGCATTCTCAACTACTGTTGCAACAAATCTTCCACAATCAAGCCTTGCGTTCGCGTGCCAGTGTTGTGATGCTTTACCTCTGTAAATGAACATGAGCGTCTCCCATAAGCACATACACAAGAGGGGATCCTTGACCACCAGACGCGACAGCCGACCAGCCAGGTGTCCCTCAGATCGAGGCATGTCATCAATTATTGCTCCATCCCAGGTGGAGAGCAGCGAGTGAGGCGCCGCATCCCTCTCCCTGCAGACGCAGCGGGACTGAGGCCGTTCCCTGCGCAACCAGACAACAGTCGGCACAAAAAAGAGAGGAGGAGGAGGAGGAGGAGGAGGTAAGCACCTGCTGGCTACAGATGGCGAAAGAGTTTGCCGGCGCCACATCGTCTGCCGCCTACCTGGTCTTGGGCCCGAGGAGCAGCTGTCGGAAATACGGGCTGACGGCGCACAGCACCGATGCGTGAGCCCAGCCCAGTTCTTTCCCGGAGTCGCCGGCATAGAAGGCCACGTCGGCAAACTGCACGCCACGTTCCAACAACCACTGCATGTCTTGGGAGAAGCTCGACTCCTCCACTCGGATTGGAGGAAGACGAGCTGAGAAGAAGGGGGAGGCAAGAGCAATTCTTGAAATTATTCCAAGAGTTTTGGGCCATGAACCGGTCGTGAAGAAAATGTTAATACGTTACAAAGACTCTGTTTTTTTTATAAAGGTCATCAAGCAACATGATGGAGACCAAATGAGTGGTAAAGGAAAGTCCTCAAAATGCCAAATGAAGAAACAGAAAATGCAATTATTTGGTGAAAAACATAAGCATGGCAAAAAATTTTATATTTGATTTTTTTTTTATTTTTTTTTTTTAGCCAGGTCCGTCAAAGGCATGCTTGTCTTTGTTGTTTGTGACACCACCTAAATTGAAGCTGTTCGTCTTCATGTCAATCTATTTTTTTTTTTTTTGACAAAATGTGTCCAATGTCCAAACACTGATGCACCTTCTGTAACTGGATATATGACTCTCTTATTTACGAGTAGAAACAACATCAGTGATAACGATGATAGACACACGCCCACACACACGAGTGTATTATTTAAGGTCAAATTCCAACTCTGATTAAATTAATTTAGTCAAAGACAAGATTAATCTTATCTTGTCCCAGCTGCATCAAAATAAAACACTCAATTGTTGTTTCTCAGTCTGCTGTTGAAAACATTCCAGACAAAAATTGATTTCGCCTTCCGTGGCAGTCTACATCTCGCTTCTAATTTCCAATTTAGAAAACGACATCGATCTGAAGCAAACCTTAGCAAAGCCTTTTTTTTTTTTTTTTTTTTTTAAATGGCTCTGTAATCTTGAGAAGTCAGAAAACAGAACAGAAAATATATTAAAAAGAAAAAGCACACATGGTTATGAATACAAATGTAGCTTTCCGTTCTTCTTCTGACCTGGTTGTTCCAAGTGAGGCGGGCGAAGCTCGTTGACTTTATTTCCTCGCCTCTTTTCCGGCTTCTCTTTGGCTTTGTGTTTTAGACACTGAATCATGAAGTACTCCAGCTGAACAACAAACACATGCACATATTCAAAAACTAGCTACAAAAATAAGTTGTTACATCATCTGGTCTTCGCTTAGGGAACAAATTGCCCCCCATCATAAGATGTACTATCTTAAAAATGAATAACCCTGAGGTGAGATGCAATGTGCGTGTGTGCGTGTGTGTGTGTGTGTGTGTGTGTGTGCGTGTGTACCACGCTGCCAAAGTAGCGACCCACGAACACATGGTTAAGCGAGGGTAACTCCAGGTAGGTGGCCCCAAGGTCCCGGGACAGCTGCAGACCTTCACTGTGAGGCACGCAGCTGCTCCAGTCAGACGCGCACAGCGGGCATGTACAGGGGGGGCCCTCGTCTGTATGAAGGGACCACAATTCTGTTAGCGGACGATAATGAGAGCGTTCGTATTTAATCAAATATTCTATTGAACAGAAATACAGCTGGAGCCATGATGGCATGTTCACGGCACCTCAGTTGAATGGTCACAATTGAAATTCAAGGCGAGCGAAAGTATTTTAGTGAATTAAAAAAAAAAAATTTTTAATTCATTCACTACCAGCCAAGTACAAAAAAAATGACGTATTTTGCCGTCAATGGTAGTGAATGAGATCTTGAATGACGACACTGGCACCCTGCTGTGTTCTGCAATTTTCAAGCATGAAAACCAACCATGCCCATGCTGAGCTATCAGGGCATGGGGGGGGGGGGGAGACAGAATCTGACATAAAATTAGAGGGATTATCTTGCTGGACGATAAAGGAGCAGAGAGAGACAGAACAAAGAACAGAGCCAGAGCGAATGAGTGGGACACCGCTAAGTGCTGAGGCATTTGATAAATCATAATGCTAATAACCTACAGGCGCTCAGCCAAAGAGCGTGTGCTCGTGTGCATGCGTGTGCGTGTGTGAGACTGAAAATGGAGGAGGAGGGGGGGGGGCGTCAGTCAGGCGGTGACTTGGCACATCAGTGTCGCGTTTATGTGCGCGAGGGCGCACGGGTGCCCTTGACGGAATAGTCGGGTCCTTTGCTCGCCGCTGCTTTAATGGCCGCGTTAAAACGCGCGAACTGCCGCGGCGGTCCAAATTAAGAAAGCCGAGATCAGCCGTCGTTCTCTGCGGGCATGAGGAGACAGCGTGAAGCAACTCTGGGGGGCGGCAACTAACCAAACGACAAAGCCAGCTTCCTCTGTCCTCACGCAGCACATGTAACACACGCGCGCACGCGCACGCGCACACGTACCACTAGCACAACTCGACTCGGTTCTTTCCGCGGCGCTGCACTGAAAGGATCTCAAAGAATGTTGAGCAGAAAAGCTAAAAAATACAATTCTGTGCATCTGATTGGTTCGTTGACACAAAGCGCATTAAATGAACGTCTGGTCCTGGTCGAATACACGAACTGGCCCCAATAAGGATTTTGGTGGTGCTAAACGACCTGGGCCCCAAAAACACTTGCAGCGCATCCGCTAAGTCCAACAAATTGCTCATGAACAGATGACGATGAACTCACAAACTAGACAAAAGCAGACTCGTCAGTTGATATTAGGGCTGCAACTAACAATAATTTTAATAAATCAATTCGTACGTCAATTAATCAAACGTTTAAATATTTCATTTACAAACAGGACATTATTTGAAATTTTAAATGTAAAAAAAAAAAAAAAAAAAAAGCATAAACATAAATGATGTATGATTCCGTTTCTGGTTTTGTTTGTAACATGTCCGAAAATACACTAACACGTTGATTATTGTTTTACAAATTATAATTTACTCAATGTCATTTTGTCAAGTTTCTACACACAATAAAATCATCTGGATTGAGATTTATGTTTTAAGTAGATTTATCGTCGACTTGAAAAATAAAATGATTATATTCCGTGCAATGACGAAATAAAATCAAAAATAAAATAAAAATTGGGTAAAGTCAGCACCACCATTTTTTTTCACCGATTACAAAGTACACATATACTTGATGGTTTGAACATTCTTGGCTTTTTTTTTTTCCAAGTAAAAATAAATAAATAAATTGCAGTAAAATATGGATGCGCTAATACGTTTGAGATTTTGCTCAAAGCCAATTGAAGAATATAATGAGGAGCCTCTCAAACTGTATTTTTGCTGACAAAAAAATGGACTAATCAGTTGTATAAAATATATCAACCCATTTAAAGCATTGAAAAGTCGCCTACAGCATGTCCTCACCGTTTAGCCTCGCTCCCACCGCGACCAAGATGACAGGCACGCCCCAGTGCCTGAGAAGTGGGCGGAGTCTCGGGGCATATCCATTCCTGACCTGCTGGAAGGCCAGCTTGTCAGTCACGGAATACTTGATGACCAGAATGTCCGCCTGCTCAAGAACTTTACGTACGCTGGCCCAGTCACTGTCCAACAAGTCCTGAAGAGGAAGAAGCACAAATCAGATTCATCATCGATAGTTTACTGCGATGACTATCATGGATGCAACCTCATATAACCCGAGCCATGCCCCTCACAATATCGCCTTTACTTTGTAGAAAGAAAAAAATATCATAAAATTGGACTGAAATGAAAAAGCTGGAAAAACCAGCAGAGCACTTGGAGTCATTTGAATAAAAACAAAGAAGCCAAAAAATGAGTGACAAGACGATTGCCGGGCTAAGACAGCTCGACAATAGAGCACTAACTGTACTGCTGAAACTTCAAAATAATTCTTGCTTAAAAAAAAAAAAGAAATTTTTCATTCTTTTGGGGGAAGTTTGAGGACAGCGTACTGAAATTTCACACTCAAGCCTACAATCAGTGCTTGGAAAGACAGCGGCCTTGAAAATAGAAATGATTGAGCGTCTTAAAAGGAACCGTATCAATTTGGCGACATGTTTTTATGACTAGCATTACTTCGGCAAAGGTGATTATCTTTTGAATGCACGCTCGTGCACGTGATCAAGTTCCCACTAAACGAGCAGGGGAGGGAAGCAGGAAGGAGTGCATAACGCACAATGTTGCTCCACATTGAAATTTCACATTTTGCTAACATGGACATTTTTAATATTGATTATATAATGGGCAAAAATCTTGACAGACGGGTCCAGTTCAGTGCTCCAGAAAATTCTGCTACAGGTCTATAAATCACAGAATGCTTCGAATAAATTATTGAATATAAAGCCAGTAGAGCTGCGAGGTGTGTAGACTTAGATCAATCAGTGGAGACTAGAGTTCAAAGTAAATGTGGTGAAGCTGCATTTAGCTGTTATGCTGCATAAAAATGAAAATAAGATGCCAACAGAAGTAAAGTCAGCCCTGAGTGTAAATGTTGTTTGTTTTACTCATTTTGCAAGCTTTTGGGTTTAATATTTGCGTACAGCGAAAGAGACAATGAGCATCTGGGCGCGTGTCAAGTGTCCGATGTAATTGAGTGAAGCTGGGCACGTTTCAAAATAAAATATTTTTCAGCCTTGAATAATATAGAAATACGTTTGTTTTTTCTTTAATCTTGCGACTCGGTCCGAAGTGGTCTTACTCAACAATTTTATTTAAATATTTTTCACTTATTTATTTATTTATTTTTAAGATTTTAGAAACCCACTTTTATATGTTACCTTATGAATGTTCTTTTTCTAAAGTTTTCTTAACGATTGTTTAAATTGTGTCAATGTAAATTCTGAAAATATTTGTAAGCTACTTTTGTTTCCTCATCTTTGCTTTTGAATGCCATTAACTTTGTAAATGCTTGTAAATGTTACCTTGCGCATGAAATGTGCTATAGAAACAAAACTGCCATGAGCGCCTTTCGAGTTAGCTAAAATCACTGCTGTCGTCTGCACTCAATTTATTTTGCAATATACACTTTTCTACTAACTGCATCCATGTACATTTTTTTCTTCTCCTAATTTGAATTATGAGCCAACTGCAGGCCACATGTTGGCAACCATTCACATTGACGTTCACACATGCGCTACGGACTAATAAAATTTCACCAGGACGTATAATGCCAAAGTCGAAAAGCAGACATGGCTTACCCAGCTGGGACAATCCTGGACCACGATGGTGACATCCCCAAAGACACGTGAGGTGTATTCCATGAAGGCCGGGTTATGCAGGCTGCTCTCCAGGTCGCTGGGGCCCACCAGCGCCCCGTGGCCCAAATAGCTCCACAGCAGGCCTCCCTGCAACTGGCCCTGACCCATTATCTCCTCCCCTGGCCCGACTCCACCGGGGCACTCGCTCCCCAGAGCCACGATGTGAATGGACCTGCGAAGGAGACAAATGAGCCATGAAAGTAAGGAAGTGCTTCAGAAAGAAGAGGCTCTGGACCTCATCCTTCATGCCAGTGGAATAGACACTGACAAGCTTGGCAGGGACCCTCGGGGGAGCGCAAACGGAGGTAAACAGTAGAAAGAGTTAGACCGAGTTCATCATCGGATTGATCTTTAATCATTTATTGGCCACCGCAGAGCTCACCGCAAAAGCTTTGCTCTTTAAAAAGCACACATAGTGGCTGATGTGTAAATTCATGAGAGAAGCATGCCAAGAAAAAGATACCAAAATAAAGTGCGCTTTGAATGTATCGACTAAAGGAATGTGTAAGCAAAAAAATGAGCAGTTTGCGCACAGGTGTCAAACTCAAGGCCTGTGGGCCAGATCGAGGCCTGTCTGTGCCATTTTCGTGGCCCGCTCAAGCTTGCTACAATTTAACCATACAAATTGGAAAAACATATACAGCACAAATTATCTCATATGATGAGGCAATTTTTCATGTTGACAATTATTACATTGACCCTCTAGGGCCACCGGAACAGGAAAAGAAGTTTTACACCACGGAGACTGAACTTGAAAATAAGATGCATGCAGTTGAAATTGTAGATAGATAGATAGAAAAAATAGATTAGATAGATTAGATAGATAGAGACCTGGTGCTGCATTCAAGGGGAATCGAAAATGAAAGCGTCCTTAGGTGACGTCTCCGTAACGAGTTGCAGGTCGCCAGCAACTTACATTGCGTTCACGGTGCCGTTTTTGGTCTACGCTGCGGAGCGTGTCCCCCTCACGGTGCGTCTGCACGCCAGTCTGCGGCAGTCAGGCTCGCCGTTTTCCGCAGTGAGCCTCGGCTCAGCTCCGCCGCTAATCGCTCTCATCGGCGGCTGGTCCCAATGGAGCCCGGTCTCGCTAACTGGCATTCCCCCGCCTCGCTCGTCATTCATAAAAGCGGGAGCCTCGACCCCCGCTCTTGTCCCGACGGCGAGCTGAGCAGACGGCTGACTGTGTTGGAATGCTAACAACACTCAAAGGGCGAAACGCTGACAGGTTACCGGTGGGGAGGGGGCGCCATTAAACAGCGTGGAGGAGAAGAGCCTCGCGCACCGGGATCTGGAGCACATTAATGACGTCGGACACTACAACAAAGTCTTATTGGCAAGAGAGAGAGGGGGGGGGCCTCTTTGTGTGTGTGCGTGTGTTTATGTGTGCGTGTGCGCGCTTGGGGGGGGGGGGGGGTAAGGAATGAATCGCTCGCCTGACTCAGCAACATGCACGCGCGTTCAGAGCTCTAATTTGCTGATGTTTAGAATCGAGGGGTTAAATGGGGGGGGGGGGGGGTGTTGAACATCGCAATTGAGGTGTTGTATGGGCCAAAAATAACATTTTGCTACCTCACACACACGAAAGAAGCTCTCACGCTTAATTAGAAAAAACAAAGAAGCTTTGATTCATGTTTAACTAAAAAAAAGAGAAAAATGTAACACAAAAAATGCTCTCACAGCCTATGATTTAAAAAAAATCTGACACCCCCCCCAAAAAAATAAAGATTCCACCACAAAACACCCTCACACTCACAAAAAACTCTCATACCTTGAATAAAATAGCAATGAGCCTCGCACGCGAAAATCTCACAAAAAAATGCAAAAAACTCATCTTTCCCCCAAAACAAATTCTCACAACAAAAAAAATCTCTCGTTCACCCGGAAAAAGAAATTCAACAATCTATGTAAAAAACAAAACTTTCCCATTCACCCGACAAAAACTGTCATCAAATATCAAAAAACATTTATCATGCAACAAAAACATTCTCTTTCAGGACAAGCCAGGCTCCGGCCTTCTTGTGTGGAGTTTGCATGTGGCCTGCGTGGGTTTTCTCCGGGTACTCCAGTTTCCTCCCACGTGCCAGACATGCTTGACAAATTGTTGGATCTCATTGATTCACGAAACAATATGCTTTATGTTTAGACAAGTTGACTAGTGAGCTATAGACACTGCATTTTATTTGTATCAATAACCAGCCAATAACAACGCGCGACTCTTCTATTACAATTTTCGTCAAGGCATAGTGAAAATAATTCATTAGGCGATGATGTGTTTGACGATTCGGATGGGTGGACGGTTCTGCTATTACCAGTATTGGCTTCCTGCACCAAAGGTTAATTGCTTCTTTTAAACCATCCTTCTAAGATGATACTGGTTTGGAATTGTGTGTGTGGGTGTGTGTGTGTGTGTAATCCTGCAAATGTACCATATGATTAATGATTTCAAAGTCAAAATGAATTCTGGCCAGAAGAGTCATTATAAAAAAAACAATACAAATGGTGCCTCCTTTTGCACAGTAGTGTGCTAAAAGTAATGGAAATTAAAAGTCGGTTCATTCCAAAAGACTTCTCGTGCGCCAGTGAAATAAGAGTAAAGATCTAAAACGCGTTTGTATGTACATACACAAAACCCCACGCATGCAGAGGAGGTCAGAAGAGGCACCGTCATGATTCCTCCTCCATTAGGACGATTCCATGCCCTCATCGGCCTCAGCATCGGCCTTGGCCTCCGCTTTGGCCCGTTTCTCTTTGCCCTCCTCCCCCTGGAAGTAGTCGGACTCAATCCATCCGGGCATCTTGGAGAGCTCCACATAGACGTCCCCGTCGGTCTCGGTCACTGTGTGCACCCGCTGCTTCACTCCTTTGGAGAACCATTTGGGCACAGGTGGCTTTTGGGTCTTGTCTATATATTTGCATATACCCTCCCCTTTAGCAAGGGAAATCTTGTACTTGTGTTTGGGACAAATTATACAAAGGGTGCCACCAAGCTCCTGTGCCATGAAAAAAAAAAACGTATTTTACAGGTGCGAGGCAAATAAAGTGCAAATCACTTTATGTCTCACAACAAGTCTCACCTCAATGTCTCCAGTTTCGAGCTTTCCACCGGCGTCTGTGAGACAGATGATCAGCGAATTGCAGAACGAACATAATAATTGTTTAGGAATTAACGCGTCAAAAAAAGTGAAAACATTTGTTTATTAAAAAAAATTAATAAATAATTTGTGTTGCATTTGTATGTGAATGACATTTATTACTGTATCAGAACTTCAACTTTCTTGACTTCGGGGCTGCGAGAAAGGAACTCACGATAGCAGTAATAGTCCAAAGCGTAGAAGCCTCCCTGGTGGTAGATGATCAGTACATCTCGATCGTCCAGCGTTCTGAATGTGCGCTTTGCTTGAATCAAGTCGTCTTTCTTCCCCACAAAATGACGCCCTCCTTGTGGCTCCTTCAGCTCCATGGCTCTGTGAAAATTCCGCAAATCGTAGCATTCATCCAACTCAAAATACCGACATCACAATTCATGACCTACATTATCGAGACAAGTAAACCACATGGCCCATATTACACTCTGCTGTCATCCTTCCATCCGGAACTACCATCACACTCATCTCCATGAGCAGTCTTTGTGACAATATTCTATAAATATCTTGATGTCGGGGAATCTGACCCTAAGAATGAGTCACGTAGTGGAATAATGAGCACTTCAGTGCAGGCTGAGTAAACACAATAGTACGAGTGAAAGTCACATGAAAGGAGACCTCCAGCCAAATTGTCAGAGGAATTACATAAAATGAGGGGAAGAGTGTGAAAGAATGGTTTGTGGTTTATGATAAACATACTTGATCATCCCATCCCCAAGAAAATTGTACATTCAAATCCATACCACTTGTCGTGTTCGGGGTCATGAGGAGCTGGAGCTTCGGGCAAAAGCAGGACTAGCTACATCCTCGAGTGGTTTCCAGTCAGTCAGTAAAACACAAGACACATACTCGACCGAGACAGACAACCACTCACCATCACTGAGTGGGAACTCAACCCACCCTGTCTGCATTAGAAAGAATCAGGCCAATGTACCGCGACACCATCAGTGATTTGACATTACAACACATACACAATGAACCAGTCTACCTGGCAGGAATTTGGATTTTTTTTAAGAATAAAAATACATCTCCTTACCTTTAACTTGAGCAGCTCCTCCGTGTGCCAAGCCGAGCAGATATTATATATGGCTCGCAACTCCACGCTGTGTGGGAAGGAGGCCTCGTATTTGTTATCTTCAGACACATGCTGCTTTCAGGGGCTCTTATCAACACTCCGTATCGCTCTCCTGTTTCCTCCATGTGCAACAGCTTTAGCAGTTTCATTTGGAGATGAAAATTCAAGAACATTATTGTATGATGATGATGATGATGATGATGATGATGATGAGGCGTTGGATGAGGAGGAGGAGGATGATGATAGTTAACCATTATGATTAAAATTGTTTCTGTCTGGCTCAAATACAAACAGATATAATGTGAGCTGCTAACGAATAGGAAAAAATACTCAGAGCAGTGTAGAAGAATATAGTGGCACTAAACCTATAGTTATCTTCAAGTTTCCTAACTTTTTTTTTAATTATTGATGATTGGCATCTTTTGGGGGTTATTTCACCGCCTAATTTATTGCAGACAACTTAGTAAACCAAAATTTGTTAACAGTAAGATAAATAAATAAATAAATAAAATAGTAGTATTGTGTTTCCGATACACACGTGTCCCTGGAGCGATATTTTCCAGCGTCTCAAAGTTGCCGATGATTTGAGTTTTGATCAGGCATATGATGATACTTCTATTTCCGGGTTGAAATTTTACAGGCTGGCCGGGGTCCTTACGGCACGACTTCTTCGCTACTAGTTTGGAGGCAACACATTATCATCAAAACACATTACATTTTTCTTCTTTTTGATCTTATTAACGCCAAAAGATGTCTGGCAGGGAAGGTGAGATTTATTTTATTATCGCTGGGAATTCGCCTCGATATATATTCGTAGAATATATAATCACTGCAGCGTGTATGTGTGAATTAGCTTGTTAGCTGTTGCTAAAGAGTCGCGCTAGTAATCCAAATGGCTAAAATGTTCGTTTTTTTGTTTGTTCTGTTTTTATGCGCATGTGAAATAATTGTACAGATTTTATTGAAGTCATCTTTATTCCTGAGCCAATTATATGCATTGTGTATTATGTTCTCCGTTGAAAATATGACATTTCGTTTCAGGAGGCAAAAAGAAACCACTGAAGGCTCCCAAAAAACAGAACAAGGACGTAGATGACGTAGGTTTTCTTAACATATAACATTGTTTTGCATTTGCTATTCATAAAGTGGCTATGCACCCATAAGGTGCATTGCAATAATTCGTGCAGTCCATCTGCACTTAGAAACTCCCTTGATATTGAAGAAGTGTGATAAATGTGTTTACAGGACGACATTGCCTTCAAGCAGAAGCAGAAGGAAGAGCAGAAGGCCATGGAGGCCATGAAGATGAAAGCTTCTGGAAAAGGGCCGCTAGGTATGACCAGAAACCCATTGTCTAACATGTCGAGCTTGGAAAAAGTGCAGCGGGTGCGTTGACGTTGAATTGGAAAATAAATATTTGAGAGCACCATCTCTGTGACATCAAATGGGAGAACATTCAATAAGAGAGGGGTTGGTGGACTGATTTTAGAGAGCGTGAACAGAGTAATCAGTGGGAAAATAATTCATGGGAGGCTGCTAAGCAACCGCTTCCAAATATGGGCTGATAATGAAGGGTTTGTGGATCTGTTGTATATTTACCATGTGTTAAAAGAGGCAATTATGGGCAAGGTTTTTAGGTAGTGGTGTCAATTTATGTTTTTTTTTTCGCTCTTCCCAAAATAGCTGGAATTCATTGTGCTGTTTCGGTTTCCTCGTTTACAGTCTTGTCTGTTCTTTCCACCAGGTGGCAGCGGCATCAAGAAATCAGGCAAGAAGTGAAGCCTCCCGATTAATTCCAGAGCGTGTCTGATTTGTTTTGCTGCGGTTTAAAAGTGTTTTTTTCTGTGACAGTTCCCAGGCAGTGTTAACCGGAGTCATTGTACAGATTCTAACTCCAGGTTTCACCCTGTGATATTTTCTTGTCGTAAACACTTGTAGTCATAAACACTGACCAGCCGTTTTCCCAACAAAAGGTTGGTCGCTGTCAAAATTCTAATAATAATAATGTTAAAATATAAGAATAAAAATCACAAACATGCTTGAGTTTTTGAGGACATTTTATTGTAAATGAGGGAGACTAATAAAATGTTTTGAAATCACCTCAACTGTGCGATGTTATGTCTGTTTTCTATACAGTTTATGATTGAAACCGGTTCTGATACCAAAACCACCTACAGATCAGAATCAGAAATCCCTTTATTGTCATTGTACTCAAGTGTGCAACGAGATTAGACAGGGGGCAGAATCCTCAGAAAAATGGTACGTGCTTATGATTGGCAAGATATCTTCACTGTTCAATTAAAAATAGTTTTAAAATCTATTTTTCACACATCCCAAAAATATTTGATCTATACTGTATATTTGTTGTTGAGCAGAAATATGTATTCTGTATGTATAATAAATATTGGACAGCAACATGATGTTTAAGTACAGTAAATTGCACTTGCATATAGCATTTGGGCCGGCAAAAAAAAAAATGTCCATCATATGCATAAAAATGGACTGTGGAGTTCCACAAGGCTCTGTATTCATACGTTTATAGTATTTACTCCATATAATATATAAAAAAAAGTGTTTGTTGAAGTAGAGTTTAATGAATAAAAAATATTTAATGGAGGTCATGAAATAGCAGATTATAAAAAAAAATGGTGCCTCCATAAAGCGGCTATGTCTGAGGTAAAAGTGGTCATGTTAGCCTGAGGGAGGAGGTTTTTCCTGGAAGTCAGTGTTTCAACGTCAAATGACTCAGGTCGAAATCTTCAGCAGAATAGTGTTGAAATGCACTAATGTCGCCCTCGGGGACGTCGGCATTTGGTAAACGGTTTACGGGCCTTAGTCCTAAACATCTGGCAGTGTGTTATTATCTCACAGCATTTTGCAGCTCGAGGTTGGGTGCTGGCGTGGCAGAAGTTCTTCTTCTAAATCCCCTCGTCTCATCTTGGTCAGTTTCATCTGCAGGATCTGGATCTCTAGCTTGAGTTTCTCGCGCTCCAGAAGCAGGTTTCCTCGTTTCAACTCCAGCAGTTCATTGTCTGAAGTTGAACCTGCTAGGGTAGATTCAACCAGAAAAAAAATTTGCATTATTTTCCTAAAAGTGGTACAATTTGGAGTTCACCCAGGAAATTTAGTTTTAAAAATACCTAAAAAATAAACTTGTGAAAAGATTTTGGGGAATTTTATTATACTTCAGATTATTTCTTGTCTTGTCCTGTGACATCGGCGTAGAAGTGCAGCAGTGACTTTAACAGATAGTGTAAAATTAGGCTGTGGAGTTCCACAAGGATCTATACTCAGACCCTGATCTTTGTTACTCCAATATCATGTAATAGTAGTGTATAGGGATATTCTAAAATAAAAATAATGCACAACTCAACAAAATAATGAAAATAATGACTATGTTAATTGCCCCAGATGAATTAACACACATATTTGGAGTGTATCAATAAATTGGAGAACATGCAAAATCCTCGCAGGACAGCCTTAGCTAAGATTCAAACCCTAAACCTCAGAATTGTGAGTCAGTCGTTAATTATTCGGTCATCTTGCATTGACTGAATCACAGCAGTACCTTCATTTTCTTGTGGCGCCGTGAGAGACCTCAGCTCAACCTCCACTGGGTAATGGTCGCTCACTTTTAGTGCCTGCAAAACAGACAATGTGTTTACGATACGAAATTGATACACAAGCATTAATAACACGGTCGTTATTTTGATTTTGGGCGATGTGAATCTCAGGGAACGGAAGTTAGAGTTTTCAATATATGTATTAGAAAGCAAGAGGAGTAATTGGACAGAAAATGTTACATCACCACACCTGTTCGTTGCTGAGGCCAAATGCTTTCTGGAAGTTGAAGGATTTGGCAGACTTCGGTACTACCGCGTGGAGCATGTCGTCTCCGTAGACCACGATCCTGAAACCAGGAAATCCGTTTCAAATGTTTTTTAATTAGTGCCATTCGTTAACTTTAATGTCTCGTACCACCCTTCCAGAGTTGGGCGGACTTGAGTTTTGAAAGTCTCATTTTGACTTTAAATAGATATTTACGAGACTTGTCTTAACTTGTTTTTGCGAGATATTGGTCTTTGTAAAGGACTATGGGCCTATTAGATAATTTGTTTTGCAATACCGGATTTTTCTTTTGACTTCCTGTCGGGCGGAAGTTTTACTTTGAAGAAACACGGAAGTGGATAACGACTGAATGGATAATGCTTGACAATACGCATCAAGACGATTCGGAAGAAAGAAAAAAAGGATTCTCAGACGACAAGATTGATAATTTATAGAGACTTAGCCCGGTTGAAAGTGGCAATAAGGTGAATATTTGTGTTTTTCTGTCTACAGATTTATGTTTGTGATTTGAATATGCGTTTAGTTAAGTGCACTTTGCATGTATAGAGATAATTGAAACTCATGGCGTCATGTTTGTTTATTTTCTAGCTCTCACTAAGAGGTTTTGTGTACGAGACGAAAGGAATTAAAGGAGAAACTTGGGACCACCAGTAAAGCTTCATTATTTCAACCGTCGCTACAGTCTTGGTTACTTGAAAGTTAAGACGACTTGCCTATTCACTCATTGACTTACTTCCACCTCTGCATCCTACCTGTCATATGTGTTTGTGTTTCCCATGCTGGCCGTGGTGTCGACGTCATCTCCGATCAGCCAGTGGAAGTTTTTATCGCTGCGGATGCGGATGCCCTGCATCTCTCTCTCGGTCACGTACGCGCCATCCGCATTGAAGTCGCCCAAGATCATTATGTTCTGTTGTGGAAAAGTAGTTTGGAGGGAATGATGAAACCTCAAGCTGCTCACAGCTTGGGCGGCATATTTATGAAACATGCTTCAAATTGAATAGGACAAAATTTCGACCAGTCGGATTTCTTGAGACTTTTCTGGGGGGAGTCTGATTAACGTAGATGCGTCCACGTCGTCAAGTCCAATTGGCTTGAGGAGCTGAATTTTCAAAAACAATGAAAATATCCTCACGTCAGTCCTCCACTTCATCTTGACGTGCTGAAAGACGTCAAAGAGCTCGTCCAGCTCCGTCTCCGAGTCCTCCGGTTTGGTGTGGACGGGGATCATCACCAGGTCCTTCAGCACTGCCGTGGAGACACACATACCAACGCTCACGTTAACCTCGACGCATACTCGTTTTTGGGAGCCTGACTTCCCACACCTGTGTGGTGACATCGGAACCTCAGGATGTAAGGGTCCCTGGCGAAGACGTCGCCGCCATCCGTCACTTGGTCGTCAAACTGATAGGAGCCCACCAGGTCCACCAAGTCGTCCCTACGAGCGCCAGAAGAGAAATTCGTCTTGTGTCGTTCAGATGACATCGTCATGGTTACCTGTAGAGGAACATGAACTGCTCCTTGTAGCGGGATCGTCCCAGCCGACTGCTGATCTTCAGAGTATAGTGATGAGACGCGTTGGGCCTACACACAAATACACACACAAATTTATGTACAGAATTTTTTGTGTCTTTGTGCATTTTGGACAGCAGACGTACGTGTTGAGAGAATCTAGGAGGGTTTTGACCGACGTGCCGCTGACGTCCACCACTTCCAGGATGACGATGATGTCATAGCGGCGGATAATCTTGGATAAAATATACTTAAATATAGTTATGAAACTAAAAAAAGACATTTTGTTTCATTTTCAAATCTTGTTTTTTTTTTTAATGCTGTAGCGTTTCTGTATTTTCAATTAATCTGCTGCATTTTTTTTCTAAAAACAACGTACTGTATTAAATGTATTATTTTCATCATCAAATGGTTAGTTATTTTTAATTCAATAAAAAACATTTTATTTTTTTTAAATAATCAGTCGTGTTTTGTTTCACATTTGAATCAAGTAAAAAAATGTATTGAAAAAATATTTGTAACATTTTTATTTAATGGAAGAATTTTTTGCCTTTACATTGTTCAATATGTTAGATATTTTCATATTTTAATAAGAAAATAAATACATAAAAAAGCCAAAAAGTACATTCATGTACATCCATTATCCATTTTTTGGAATGATTATCCTCACATTAGAGAGGAAAAAAATACTATAAACATTTGTTATTTTTTTTTTAAATGTGTACACGTGTGTGTGCGTACGTGTGTGTGGGTGTGTTACCTGCACCAGGATGAAGAGGATCTGCGGGTCGGACACTTTGTTTCGTCCAAACTTCTGGATGTTGAACGATGCAATTTTCATGACGACTGCTGCTGAAAAACAGAAGACGAGATGAAGAAGTTGGCGATGAACGTGTCTGAACACGCTAAAAACATGTCAGATATGACGGTATTTACACAAAACAAACGCTTTAAGTCCAACTATGCAGCTGGGCAGCTGGTGGCTTTAAGCTGACAACACTTTTTTGTTCAACTCCGTGTGCGTGCTTGCGAGTATTAACTGAATTGTTGGAGACCAGTTTTCCAAAGCATCTGCGCCTTTTATGATCCGTGGAGCAGCGCCGAGTCAACATAATGGTCTTCATGCAACACAGATGTGAAGCAGCTGTCAGAGATCATGAATATTCCATCGAGGGATTCGCAACTCGACAGTTTGCACAATATTACGCACAATATAAATATGAACAAAGGGCTTGAATGCGTACTGACAAAGGTTTTTGTTGAATTTACTCTTGTTTAAAATGTATCTGAATCCAGATGATTTTATTTCGGTCCGACCACTTGACAAAATAAAATTAAGTCAATTCAACACACCCTTTTTTTCAGTGTAGGAAGACGAAAAAAAATATCTTTCTTGAATAATGACGCTATTGAAATGTTTTACATTCTCAAAAATATATAAATTGTACAAAAAATACCCACTTTCTATTGAACAATTTTTCCTTTACTTCTTTTCTCCGCATCATTGCTGTAAGATTAGTATTTGTTCTTTCATTTTTAGTTTTCTTCTAATAATAATATTGCCTTTATTAGTCCCACAATGGGGAAATTCGAGATTCGAACCCAGGCCTCCTGGGGAGACTGGGTCCTGAACGCGGCGCCTTAGACCACTCGGCCATCCTAATATTCAATACAATACAATACTACTTTATTTATGAGAGTATGTGCTCGTTTTAACGGCACATGGTCATTAAAAGCATTGCCACATTTAAAGTTCTGGTGATATTTTATGACATTACAATTTCTTTCGATTGTTCTTGATGACTGACGGCTTCAATTAGAGTTTGGAGTCATGTGGCGACATGTCTACTGGCAGCTAGCCGCCACCGCAGATGCTGCCCAAGGCCTTTAAACATCACATGGAGTAAATGTTTCCCCAAAACAAAATATATATGTATACACTTACGTGCATTAGATGGAAGGAAGACCTTTTAAGGGTTACTACCTGATACCTGACTTGTATCCTGAATCCAGATCCACATGCTTAGAATAGAACAGTATTTTTTTGTATCGTTCCAAATCAAAACATTGGATATTGCTGAGAATAAAACTGTCTAGTATGAAGTCATTTTTGGGGGAGAAAAAAAGTTTTGGGAAAATAAAATCACAGTCTAAAAAATATATATAATGTATCGTTTTGGGTTGCATACACACACGCATGTACACGCACACACTCACACACACAAACGCACAAAGCTGCCGGACAAGTTCAGTGTTTTTAATCTCTTGGTCAATCAGACAAAAGCAACAGTAAGAAACAGCAAAACAAAATGAAACCAAAGCCAGTACTTTTTTACAAATGTGACAGCAAAACATCCCGTTGTTTGTTGTGTGCATGCAGAAACATTTGAAGCCTTGACACCCCAAGGGAAGAATACAGGAGATTGTTGTCACATGTAGGACACAGCCTTGATGCCAGAAATCGTTTTACTATTAATTTGGCCTTAAAACATCACTTGTTGCCAATTATCAGCACACATTAAAAGCCTCCAAACCTGTAGCAGGCGAAGAATACAGTAGATTGTTGTCACGTGTAGGTCACGGTCAACACATGCCAGTAACATACTTTGGAATGAAGTTATTGTGAAACATTACCTGTCGCCTACTTCCATCACACATTTGAAGCCTCCACATAAAGAAAAATACAGGAGATTGTTGTCACAATTGGGACACAGCCAGAGAGAAATTGTTTTTTGTTAACCATCAACTGTGAAGTGTCAGTTGAGTTTTGTCTAGAAATATACATGCTGCAATAAAAACACAGGAAACTGTTGTAACATGTAGGAAGCAGCCACTACTTTTAAATCAGCCTTAAAACATCACCCACAGCTTATTTGGCGACAAGCCAACATTTAAAGCCCTTACGTGTAATTGGAAGAACACAGGCGATTGTTGTCACATGTAGGAGATATCCACTAATTTTCCCAAAACCTTTTTGAATAAAAAGTCATCTGACCCCAAATGATGCACTTGGGAGATTGCTGTCACTTGTAGGACTCAAGTCACCAAGAATTGTGAAACAGCAATGGCGTTCCTTTGCTTGACTACGAACGATGGTGAAAAATTTGAAGCCTTTCAGGTATTTGTTGGCAAGTACAAACAGGAAGTCATTGCTCACCTCCAGAAAGTGGAAGATGAGCGTCCACTTGTGCGCGGCGTCTTTACCAGGGCGTCAAGTGGGGAGACGCTTCTATACAAACAGCGGTGCCAAGGAGGACACTTGACAAAAGGAGAGCTGCAGGCCTGTCATTGGTCTAATTCGACCAATGGGACAAACTGTGTAGAGGAGGAAGTGGATATGCTTGACGTGTGTGTGTGTGTGGGGGGGGGGGGGTGTTTTAGTAGGAGGTAGAGTAAAGTTGCATGGGGAGATAACAATGCCACACCCACAGGAAGTGGTTAAAGCACCAAGATGTGTTCTCATTTTTGTATACGCTCAAGGATACATTTAGCCAGCTTTCTAATTTCTCATCTGTATTATAAAAAAAGTAAAAAACAAAAGTACATTTCATTTGACTTATTTTAAGACTTTTATATATATTTTTTTCTTTCCTCATTCTCAACTTTTATCCAGTATCTTCTGGAAAAATTAGACTTTATTCGGTAAATGTTTGTCGTTACGTCTTTAAAAAAAATTTATGTGTTAAACATTGGAGGGCAAATTTAAAAATTCGCAGAAAAAAATGAGCACTTTTCCGCATAAACACCAAACTTTTTGCCACAAATGCAACCATCTTGGCGTTTAATCACATTATTGAAACCCCCCTCAAAGTGACTTTTCTCCCAAAATACTTCTCTCAAAAATATGTAAGATGGTCCTTCCCGCAGACTTGTTTTGCCCCATGTTTCTTTGAAAATACACATTTCTAAAAACAAGACTATTTTTTCCTCTAAATTCTAAATATGTGCGGGTATTTGACTAACAAGTTCGAGATTGTGTGGGTTTATTATAGTAACAAATAATATATTTATTGGCAGTGTTTTCTTTTATATAAAAATGTCTACAGGATTTTGGTTCATATGCACTGTATACACAAAAACAGAAGGAAAAAAATACAACCCATTGCTTCCAGTTAATTTTAATGATCAAATGTACAGTCTTGGTGATGTGCCCAGAACACATCAGGAGCTAACATTCAAATCGGAACAAGGCGAGATGAACCCGATTACGGTAATAACAGTCCAGACCAAATGCGTGCACAAGTGCAGCAAAGGAATGTTGGAGGGGGGGGGGGTGAAATCACCATCAGTAGTCACTAAAGAGCGAAGCCAGCCCAACAAAAGGTCACATCCGATTCTACGCTGCCCCCTGCTGGACTGGAGTGTGACAACAGACGTCGCTTGTTTTCCGAATCCAGTTTTGGCAACATTTTTAGCTCTTTTGCACGACAATATTTCAGATGCTACTTCTTAAGAAAAAAAACGGAAACGGAAAAAGATATTCCAGTTGTTTATAAACAGTTTCGCAACATTTTCAAAGTTTTTAGCAACATTTTCAGCACTTTTTAAAATGAGAAATCCAAGCATTTCAACTGTAGTTTCAACTGCAGTAATAGCAATTTGAAACGTCACACACCGTTCACCAAGTGGAGTTGAAATATTCTTCTATTTCTTAAAAATCATGACAGAACTGTTAGTTCATAGCAGGGGTGTCCAAATGTTAAATATTAGATTTGTTTTAATAAATCTTAAAATTCATGACGGTACGGTATATGAAAAATGGTGCCTACATGCCCCACAAAAGAATTTTTTTTTTTTGCCATGCATTTCAAAATAAGGAAATAGCGTTCTATAATAATGTACTTCAACATAGTTAAACATAAATAGACGGTAAAGATCCAGCCAGCCATGATCTAATCCGCTTATCCTCACGAGGGATGCGGGCGTGCTGCAGCCTATCCCAGCCGTCTTCGTGGACTGGTTGCCAGCCAATCGCAGAGAAATGCAACAAATAAAACAATTGCGACTTATGCCATGAAAACCTTAGGTGCCTTTCCCAACTGCTGCACGTGATCCTGTAAGCTGCAGTAGTAAATCATTTTTCACAGCTAAAGAAAATAAGTGATTATTGTGATGCTGTTTGTCGACATGTTGCTGCATCTTAGCCGTTCCTGTTTTTTTCTTTAGTTTTGAGTGTAAACTAAAACTGGGAGTGGAAAAAAATGGCTTGAAGCCTCTTAGTGGAAAAAATTGTTTGATACCTGCCACACTCCTGCTTGTTGCAGTTGGGTCACTCGGATCTCAAGGCACCACTGTACAAATCCTGTCGTTGCCAAAATGCCAAAAATGGTTGAGAAGAACACACGTTAATATATCTAAACAAAAACAAAAAAAAAAAAAAAACTCAGGTTTGTGTTATCAATGCTAAAAGACGTTAGCATTATTAGCATTAGCACAGTATTATTTCCTTGTTACTTTTCAGTGTAATGTGACGATTGTCTTTTTTTTTTTGTCAGTTGTACTTTTTAGGCAAACCCTGGACCGGCAAGAAAAAAAAACAAACCTACGGGCCGCAAATGGCCCCCACGCCACACTTTGGACACCCCCACTTGGGATGACTTCACAGTACAACAACGCGGAAGGGCGAGCCGGGGATGTGCTCTTCACCCCACTTGACCACGAGCACGTAGTCGCCGCGCTCGCGCAGTACATAGCTGACGTTGTAGTGCAGGTCGCCCAGGTGCTTGATCAGAACCTCCTCGCAAGGAACCTGGGGGCCGTGCACGCCCACCACCAGCATGTTTTTGCCTGGGAGGGAATCAAAAGCATTAAATGTCAGAATAGGATACATATTAAGAAGTATTATTCCTTGTGACTCGGGTTTCAATTCTGGCTTTATCATCTATATTGTTGCTTCGACAGCAACCCTACCAAGTCAGTTATAATATGAAAAATATTGTCCTTCAAACGCTGTGCCATTGTGGGATTGCGAGTGTGACGGGACTCACCGGCTTTGCTGCAATCCACTGAGAAGCTGCTCTTCTCGCCCACATAAGCCTTGCTGAGACCCAAACCTTGGCTCAGCACCTTGCTGGCGTCTGAGGCAGCTGACCCGCAGGTGGCGCTCTGCAAAGAGCTGCTGTTGCTGCTGACCACCGACGCTTCCGTGGAGGGTTCAAGGGTCAGTGTGGATGACACGCTGGTGTTGGTCACATTCACCAGAGGAGGACCTGAGAGGGAACATACATGCACGCGTGACAAATCATCAATGTTTTCTTCCTGTGTAAACAATTAGTTCAGGGGTAAAGGTCAAACTGAAGAGGTGCGTGCTGACCCGTGACTTTGGCGATGAAGGGGCTGCCGGCGATGTGATGCGGTCCGCCGTACTTGACGGCGACGATGTAGCTGCCGGGCGCCATGGGCGTGTAGAGGACCTTGTAGCCCCCGGGTACCTCCAGACACTCCATCTGAACCTTAGATGGGCCCTCCACCGTCACGGCCACCGCACCCTGCCCCGCTGAAGCATTATCGATGAAGAACTCCGACTGGACGCCTGCAACCAGGACGCGAGCATACTCAAAACAACTCCAAAACAATCAAAGCCACCACGTTTTGCCTCAAAGTCTGTTACGGAAGTTGAGCTCCCTCTAGTGGTGCACAATCAAACCACTGCCTAAAATACAGTTCTGAAGAAAGACTAAAAAAATAAATAGAAGAAAACAGAGATTTAAAAAATTCAACTTATATCTTACTGGTCACACTTTAAAATATAAAGTTTGTCCTTATCCATAAAAAAAAAACTTTTTATGCTTATATTTATGTAATTATCTTTTGAAAAAAATATTTAAGAAAAAAATGAATAAGAAAAGAAAATTATACTTTTTTTATTTATATTTGTCTTTAATTGTCTCGAGTATTTGAAGCTATCTAAAAATATATACATTCTCCACACAAAAATAGAACGTTTTTTTTTCATTCTGGATTTTTAGAATTGTCTCCTAGGGGAAGAAACAAAAAACTTTTTTTAATCATGAACTTTTGTATCTATGATTTCTTCTGTAAAAAAGAAAAAGAACTAGCTAGAAAAATCCAACTTTTTTATATATTAATAAAAACTTTTCTCACCCTGAAAATATCGCCAAAAAATCTTGAAATAATAAAAAATGTCAATCGCAAAATTAACCCTAATTTAAAAAAATTAGGAGGCTTTCACTTCACAAAACAAAACTTTAGATTGTAGAATGTTTCTAATAGAAGATGGAAAAACCTGTGGTGCCTCTCTCCAGCCCGGCACCGTACGCCGAGACCATTCCTGCTTCTCCGGATTGCTCAGGCGACCCGACCATGACGTTGAAGGAAGTGACTCGGCCCTGAGGGCCGAACTTGACGTCCACCGTGTGGAGGCCTCGCTCCCGAGGGATGAAGCGGATCGAGTACTTGTCTGGGACGGAGGGCAAGTCGAGTTTCCAACGATTATTGTTTGGACCGCAACGTCACGACAAACGTCACTCGCACGCACGCACCTTTTTCCAGGTGTGTGATGGCACACTCCTCCTGAGCCCCAGAGGGGCTGGTGACCTTGGCCTCCGGGTTTCCTTTGGCTCCTTCCATCGATACGTTGAAGGATGTTGGCTGATTCACCTTCACACCTGACTTCTGCAAACACAAGAATAATATATATTTGTTCAAAATGTTTTTAGTCTCTGAAGTACATATTAGTTGAAACAATTTTTATACACAGCAGTTTAGTTGTCTATTTTCTTAAAAATAGCAAGGCAGGGCAGGCCAGCATTGGGCGACCCACCTGAAGTCCGGTGACGATCATTCGTTGAGAGTCGAAGGTGGGCACCACCACATGGACCAGGTAAGGACTATCTGGGATGTGCTGATCATTAAACTTGATGGCAATTTCGTAGTCGCCTGGAAGAGGAAATCAGTGTCAGACACACACACATGGACAGCAGAGACCATCACCATGTTTTTTTGCTTCGCGTGTGTGTTTTTTTTCTCTCTACCGGGCTCCTGCGCCACATAAGAGACACCGCAGGATCCGTCTTTGCGGTCGTCAAAGGAGATCTCGGCCCTGCTGGGACCCTCCACAGCCACAGACAGCCCCCCGGCGCCGGCCTCTCTAGTCCAGATACTGAACTCGGCTGCAGATGAGGGGGGGAAAAAAAGGAGTGAGGGGGGCCTTTTGGAAAATTAGGAAACCAATTGGGACAACTTGGCACTGACAATCCAAGTGGGCCCTTGGAGATGGCCAAACCAAATTGACTTTCAGGCATGGAAATTTTGATATTTTGGCTTAGGGTGGTGAATTTTCAAAATATTTATGTCGGATGAGTTCATCTTTACAGGACCTATCAAAATTCCTAATGTGACCCGAAGATGGTGGTTTCAAACCAAAACGACTGACTGTCTAAGTTTCAATTTTGTAGTTTTTCTTTTCAGACATTGGATTATTTGTGTGCGCATACCTGGTTCTCCCACCAGCGCTCCCTCCAGTCCTGGGCCTCCCGCTTTGACTTTGGCGGCGCCGCCCTCGCCCAGCGGCCCCACGGTAAACTGGAAGGGGCTCCCCGGCACGTGGGCACCACGGTACCGGACGCTCACCCTGTGCACGCCCATCTCGGTGGGCACGAACTGCACGCAGTAGGTGTCGTTGCCCGCGGCAACCAGCTGGGCGGGCTGAATGGCGCCCGACGGGCACGTGACTTCGGATGTGACGTCGGACATGTCCAGGGCTGCCGACAAAAGTCAAATTTCAGCATACGGAGTTTTCATATTTAAATAAAAAGCCTAATTTATATTTTTGGGGTTTTTGTTCATCATGTTTGTAGATTAGATTTCGTAACATTCACAACCAGGCAAACATTTAGATTTAAGTACAGTATTTACCATTAACATTCACTCCCATTGACAGCTAAAGACGTTAAAGATCCTTTTTTTTTTTTTTTTCTGTCTGGTAGTGAATGAGTCGGATGAGTGTCAAATAACTTGAGCAGAAGGTTAAAAAAAAATAATTCTGCAAACCTCAGCCATTTTCCCACCAGAGCACCAGAGGAAGCCGCAGAAGCGAGAAGAAGAAGAGATGCGAGAGAGGGATGAGCGAGACAAGGTCAGGAAGAAGCAGCTCACTGAAAGGCGACGAAGGGGATGAGGAAACGAGGAAGGAATGTTGGAGGTGGGAGACAAAGGATAGCGATCGGGAAGAGGAGATGGAACGGGAGGAAGGAAGACAAATGATTTGAAGTCAACATTTCCACCAGTGACCACAACACGATAACAGCAACAACTTGAGTTGAATTTAGTCACTGCCATTGACGGCTAACCATGTCAAAGATCCTTTTTTTTACTAGGCTGGCAGTGAAAGAGTTAGAAGTAACATTATTTGATTCGATAGAAAAGCCGTACACAGGCACCTGGTATCTTGAGGCTGAGGTCACAGATGCTTCCCACGCCAGCGACAGGTGCCGCCCTCTGTTTGCGGGTGATGCTCTCCCGTATGCGACCTTCACCCGTCACCTGCACCGTGAACGGACTTCCTGTCCGACGCGGACACCAAACACATTTAATTCCAAGAATAGCACATAACGATTCATAGGATGCAAAAGGATCTAGTACTCAGCCCTGTGGGACTCCACCTCCATGACACTTTTGTAACATGATTAATATTTGCTTTTGGAAAACTCCCAACTTCATACCTGGGATGTGCTTGTCGGAGAAACGAATGGACACGATGTAGTTTCCGGGCTCGGTGGGACAATAGGAGACACGGCACGTCCCGTCCTCCATGTCTTCCGTCTGGATGTCCACCTTACTTGGACCCTCAATGGCCAAAGCCAGCCCACCGTAACCTTAACGCAAAATGAAGACGTCATCATTTCCTTCACCAAGGCTAATTTCTTTAACGATATCTTTGTAAAAAAAATAACCCCTCAACACCGGTATACAGCTCGTGGATGCTTCTTGCTGTATGAAAGCAGCAATAGTTTGTCTTTGCAAAACCTCACCCTTTGCTGAGTTTTGTGTAAAAGGCACAGGTGGATAAATGCTCAATCTAGTTCAGCTTTTTCCCGGGGACTACTGTGTGGAAGAGGCTTGAGCTGTTTTGTATGTGAGGTGGCACCTTCGGTAGTTTCAAACTCATCATGCAACGTTCCGCTTTTGAGTCCTTATTTAAAAAAAAAAATAAAAGCTTTTATGGCTCTAATGCGACAATTCAGTGAGACTGTGTGTGAAAAAGGCTACATGTGAGATGGCGGTCGGTCTTGCTTACCGGCCTCGCGCGTGTCCACCATAAAGCTGGTGTCGGTGAAGGTGGTCCCGTGCACCAGCCCGTCGCCGTACGCCCTGACGCGCTCGGCATCTCCGATCTCGGACTGGACGATCATGATGGTGATGGGGCTGTTGGCCACGTGGCGTCCGTTCTTGGTGATGCTGACGCGATGCTCGCCCACCTCGCGGGGGATGAAGGAGATGCCTACGTGATTGTTGGCCATCCTCTTGAGCAGGCAGGGTTCCTCGCGGCCCGACGGCGCCGCGATGCTGGCGCTGAGAAGACTCAGGTCCGTTTCATTGATGTTGAGGAAGAAGTCGGCCGCTGAGCCCAGTTTCACCTGAGAGCGCCGCTGTTTGTCCTCTGTGGCGCACGCAAAGCAACATTTTGTTAGCGTTAAGCAAACAAATTCACTGACTAATGGAAAGCCATTTGAGCATTTATCCAAAATCATTGATATCAAGTTTGAGATAAATGTACCGACCCGTGATCCTGGCGGTGAATGGGCTGCCGGCGATGTGCTTGTTGTTGTACTTGACCAAGATGTTGTAGTCTCCCGGCAGCGTGGGAAGGTAGCTAACGCTGCACGTGCCGTCCTTGTTGTCCACGCAGCTGATCTCCGCCTTGGACGGACCCTCGATAGCCAGGTCCAGTCCTCCTGGACGTATATAACGACGACAATGTCCAATAAATCCGTTATCAGCAACCAAACAAACACTGACAGAAACGAGCAATGGTTCTAATATTCAACTCTACGGAACACCAGATCGCAAACACTTTTACTTTAATTCTATGATTTACAAACAATCATGATTTGTGCTCTTGTACCTTCAGCCGCGTCTTCCGTGTTGACGGTGAATACCGACGTCTTATTGGCCACGCCGTAGCTGAGGCCCGGCCCGTAGGCTGTCACGCTGGGACTACTGGAGCGGTTAACATAGAACTGGAGGGGAGACTCTGCAACAGAAACACACACACACACACACCATGGGGATTTTTTATAGAGTGTATGACTAAAAAAAAAAAAACAGCTCTTTATCACAATGTAGGCAACAGCAAATAACACCGGATGCCGTTCTTCGCAGAGGATAAAGAACATACGCCTGTCAGTAAAATGGACGGACTACAAATGAAAATCTATGAAAAATGGTCACTCCTCATATGATCCCTGAAGAAAATGTGAATATACACAGAAGTGGTTGAAAAAAAAAAAAGAGAAAGAAAAAAAAAAAAAAAGACAACAGTTTCCGGGATTAAGGTACAGGTGACTTCGCAAATAACCTTTTGCATTGTTTGTATATAAAAGTTGACAAACTATAGTGGAAAAGGAGTCAATTCTTCCTTCTGCACACCAGATGTTTTCTCCTGACACGAAACCTCAATTAAACGCTGGCGGGCGTGTGACTAAAGGCCAGTTAATTAGGGACAGCTTGCCCAAAAGGGTTGAAGGTACAAGTAGTACATTTCCTTACCAGGAATGTGTGTTCCGTTGTACTTGATGTGCATCTCGTGCAGGCCAGCCTCAGTGGGGGAGTACTGCACCGTGACCGTCCCATCCAGGTTGTCGGTGATCAGCGGCTGAGCGCACTTTCCCGACGGCATCAGAACCTCCCCTGAAAGAGCCAGCGAGAGACTTGATTGAGACCCGATGTGAGTCACGCATCCGTTAGTGACCACTTAGCGATGCGACGAGACCGTTTGCCATTTGCTCCAAATTGCATTTCCTTTTGTCAAGAGGGTCGTTATTTATTTATTTTTTTTTTATCTTGAATGACCTGGCTCATCTATCCATTTGAAAAAAACAAAAACAAATGTGCCAGCGCATGTCTTACCGGTGACTTGCCCCCTCTTGATGGAGAAAGGAATAACCATTTGGAAGGGTCTGAACCCGCCGCCACTGATGCCGTTGCCAAAGTCTTCCGATGTCACCTGAGGGGAGGGACCAGTGAATGTCACGCAACAAATACAACAACCTCATTGGCCAATGTTAGAAAGCCGCAGCCCCGCCCACTCAGCAGCATCCTGGGAAGTGTAGTGCACCGCACGCAGCCACAGCGCATGTGCACAGACACGCACACAAATGAGTTAGCAGCCATCACCATAGCAACTAGCCTAACAAGCAAGCTGCATTCCCAATGGTCGATGCGAAAAGAATCGTACAGATGTAGGGAAGCGGCGGGTATTCTTGTCTTTCCACCGTAGCGTGCTACAACTATTTGTCATTACTTTGCAAGGATTACTGTTCTCGTTTTTCTATCTATTGTGGCAAAACATGTGTGAGTGGCATTTTTATCCTCCTGTCTTACCACCTTCTAGAAATAAAAAGTTCTCTTTCTGCCATTGTGTGGCACAACAGTCAACGTCCCCACTTTACAAGGACATATGAGTGTGTGTGTGTGTGTGTGTGTGTTCTTGTTTTTCTGTCCTACTCAGCCACAACAGTTGTCATCCTGCCTTTCATTCATGGACATTTTTCCTGTGAGAGGTAAACTTATGAAAAGGCCTAATGGTGGGCGTGCGAGCGAGCGGGCGGGTGTGGGCGTGCATGTGTGTACCCAGGGCTGAAAGCCAACTCCCGGTGGAGCAGCTTGTTGTTGGATTGACGTCAATTCTTGCATGGTGGGGACCTCATTGGTCGCCTGAGGACACCACAGGAAGTTTTTTTGAAAAACTAACACCCAACTTTATTTGGCTGCCTTAACGGGCTGTCATACTAATTATTTGCAATTATACAAAGATTTATTATTAAAAAAAAAAAAACACGCACAAATGACCATTACAAATGCAATACCGCCCCCTACAGGCCTGGAGTCCAATCCTGGTTGACAACTTCTTTACATACCTTGACTTTGAAGGGACTGCCGGGAATGTTCTCTCCACCGAAGCGCACGTACATGACGTAGTCGCCGGGCTCCTCGAGCGTGCAGAAAGCGTCGAAGGTTCCATCATGGTTGTCCGTCACCTGAGCGTCGACCTCGCTGCCGTTGGGTTGCACCACCACACAGTTCACATTGCCATTTCCTGCACCCTTGGCGTTAACCAGGAGGAACAACTCCTGATCCAGATCCCCCTTGGGGCCCACTTTGGGGCCTGAGGGACGAAACACATTTTGCACATTTGTTGTAGACTTTTAGGCAATCCCGTTAATTTAAAACTGATTTTTATTGTTGGTAATGGCACTACTTTGAATCTAACATTGTGTATTTATTCGGTAAGGACGCACCAGTTGTAGTGCACTTGCTGGCGTCTCCGGTCACCATGGCTTGGACTTTGTAAGGCGAGTCCAGGATGTCGTCGCCACCGTACTTGATGACGATGGTGTAGCGACCCGCACGGTCGGGTATGTAAGACACCTTGTAAGTGTCGTCTTCGTTGTCATGGATAGTGGGCAGCTTGGGTTTGCCGTCTTGGTCCTGATTTGAGAGAGCAGACGGAGACTCATAGCACAGAAATATATACATTATATGGATTTGGATTAAGTCGTAAAGTAGAACCTCTAAAGTTGAACTTCTATGAAATTTAGCATTTTGGAATTGGAAGTCAGTTTAACCAAATGGGTTGCATATTCGAACAAAGTCAAACAAACCAACCAAACTGCTCGACTTTTGGTACACCTCAAAGGACTCAGGCCCAATCGGTCTGCAGTCCAAACGAGCTTCTGTAGACCATTAAATGGATTGTAAATGGAAACAGAACAAAAGTTTTCCTGAATTGGCTGAGATAGCCGTTGAAACAAGTCAACAGGGACCGAGACCACATCTTTAGAAACTGAGGAAGCACATGATTCAGGCCTGATCAATATTCGATTGAAATGTGTTGCAATTACTCACTCTCAGGTTGAGAAATTAGAGTTAAAATCCAGCAACATCATTACTTGGCCAAACTTGTCCGCTGCCTAAACGGGCTGTGTTCCGCCAAAGAGGTTCTTTTCTACAGTGTGTGAAATACTGACGGTAATGAGCACGCTCAGTTGTCCCTGCCCCGCTTGCTTGGCGTCAATGTTGAACTCCACTGGGAAGCTGGCGAGGACTTTGCTCGTCAGTCCAGGGCCGCTGGCTCGTACTTTGCGGGCATCGTGGGTGGGAAGCACCCGTACGCGGAACGGACTAAAGGGCAAACAAAAAACATGCGCATGATCACAAGGTCAAACAGGGCTGGGTCACAAATGCAGTCAGTACCTTCTATAGACGTCCTCTTCGGCGTACTGTACTGACACAGAGTAGGCGCCCTCCACAGAAGGCGTGTAGGACACCGTGTGGGTTCCGTCCCCGTTGTCCAACACCTCCACAGGCTCTGACAACCCTTTGGGGGCGTCCACCGTGACGGCAAGTGGGGCCAAACCTGCCTGAGTGCAGTCCACCGTAAACATCTGCGGGATGTTGGCCCGGACTCCCGGGGCCACCCCCGGGCCGTAGACCTTGACTTTACTGGGGTCTACAAGGTCCTCTACTGGAACCTTGAAGGGACTTCCTGAAATCCAAAACAGAAAAAGGAAGCGTTGATTACGAGGTACTTGTGCCTTTTCGCCTGTTGCCAAGATGGGCTGCAGTAGGAATGCAATGTAAACACAGAAAGACCAACCAACAGCAGAGGGCCCAACTTCTTTCGACCTGGAAAGTTTGATGGCAAAATGGGCTGCAGTACACGTTACGGTACATGAAAAATCTTAAACATGGTGACAAAACAGTTTGGTCACAGGCGATTTTTAGAAACTGGTGGTCCGTGATTCATGCCCAACCGGTCAGTTGCCAAAACAGGCTTCAATAGAAAGAGGATCAAAGTAAAATAAAGAAGTTTTGTGCATGACCATTGATACAAAGAGTGCAAAGGATTTAGGTCCAACAAGTTCACTGCCTAAATGGGAAGTTGTTTAATCAGAAACAAAGTGAAGAGGAAAGTTTGGTGCAAGACCAAGGGTGCAAATGATTTGAAGTCCGACAAATTGACGATGAGAAAGTTCAAACAAAACGGGTTAAAAACCAAGAAAACAACACCAGACATAACTGATTCACCATGACGACTAAACGGGCAGTGGAAAGTTAGGTTATGGACCATTTTTAAGAAGCAACACACACAAATGATGTTGGCCGCAGCAGAAATTCAAACAGCACAACAAGAGAGCTAAGGTGGTGCTGGGTTATTTTTTTACAAACCACCAGCATAGGAGGCAAAAGATTCAGACCCGACAAGTCTAAACAGGAGTAATAGAAAATGGGGAAAAAACAATCGGGAGAAAAGTTTGGTGAGTGGCAATTTTTAGGAACTATGAGCTAAGGGGCCTACCACTCTGCTGCCTAAACGGGCTTCGGTAGTAATTTCTTATTCTTCTCACCGGGAATGTGCTCTCCTCCATAGAGAATGTTGACATCGTAGAGGCCTGGCGTGAAGGGGACATAATCCACACTGCAGCTGCCATCTTTGTTGTCTTTGCACGCCATCTTGGACTCGGACGGACCCTCGACGGTGATGCCCAGACCACCGGTTCCTGCGCCCCTGTCGTAACGGTTTTGTTAGAACAAGACAGGCGGCGCACACACGCACGAGCCCACCGTCGATGTGTAACCTCCTCACCTGGTAATGATGTTGAAGGAGTTCGTCTTGTCTGTCAGGCCCTTCTTCAGCCCCGGTCCCGTGGCCACCACCCTGCTGGGGTCGCAACCGTCACAAACGCAAACCCTGGCCGGGCTCTTTAGAACCGGCGCGCCTTCGTACAGAACCTGGACACTGTGCTCGCCTGAAAGATGAAGGCGCACGCCATGTGCACAGGATTCAGGCCCAACAGTAAGAATATAAACAAAATATTTCAAAATAATTAAATGCTGAAGTTCAGTCCGTGACCATTTAGAGGTTTTTGGTATGAGACAATTTTTAGATGCGTAGGGTTGCAACTCAACCAGGCTGTTGCCTAATCGGGCCGTGGTAGAAAGTGTTTTACCATTTTCATACGGCGTGTACTCAATGCTGTACGTCCCGTCATTCTTGTCTTTAACCAAGCAGTCTGTCAGCGCTCCGGATGGGTTCCTGATCTCCGCTTTCACGCAGTTTCCACCCTGCCTGCCCAGGGGACGAGCATCCACCACAAACGTGGTGGTGGCTTCCCTGAAGATGCCTGCAAGGAAGACGAGGGAGGAAGTTGAGTGTCATGGTTACGGTCCAAGTGGGACGCCGGCGTCAGCAACGGGGGAATTACGTACCTTTTCCATCCACTCCGCGCCCACTCACTCGGACTTTGGAGACGTCGATGGCCGGGACCACCATCACCTTGGCAGGGAAACCAGGAACGTCCTTGCCACCGTACTTAAGCAGCAGGGTGTACATGCCGGATGTCAGAGGAGCGTAGCTGACCGTATACGTCCCGTCTTTGTTGTCCACCACTTCGGTCTTTGCTTTCACACCTGCAACAAAAGGTCAAGGAACATTAAATTTAATATATTTTAGAGAAACAGTCAACTAAACTGGATTCAGTCAAATGCCTTAACGGCTTGCAGTAAAAATGCAACAAAGTAAACAAAAAGAGCTGCGATAGACATTGAAAAAAGTGTAACTGAATGAGACATGATGTATGGCCAGTTGCAGAACCACCAGTAGCAGCAAAAAAAAAAACAATTGAAGCCCTTTTAGCCTTCTGCCTAAACGGGCTGCAGTGGTAATAAAAAAAAAAACCAAAGAGAAAGTTTCAGCATGGTCATTTTGAGATTTTTAGACCCCAAATCTGCTGAAATTCTGACAGAAAGGAAACGCAAGTTATAGACAGAGGAGCAATACCCACAGACAGTTAACTTAATTCTTTTCTACATGTCAAACAGTAGCTTTTCGAACCTGCGGGTGCAGAAGCAGAAGACGGGTCTGGAACGGCCTCCAGGGTGAGTTGACTGCGTCCAGCCCGAGAGCAGTCAACGTTGACCACGCTGGCCTCTCCCACCTGTGTGCACACAAGACAAGTCAACAATGCGAAGGACAGCCTTCCTCAATAATTCAGATCCGTCGAGGCGAGGCTCTCACCTTGGCCTTGTTCAGGCCAGACCCAGTGGCCACCACCTTGCTAGGATCAAAAGGCATGTGGATTTCCGCTCGGAAGGGCGAACCGGGGATGTGGACATCCTCGAACTGGATGTTGACCAGATATTCTCCGGGTTCCGTGGGCAAGTAGGAGACGGAACAAGTCCCGTCCCCGTTGTCTGAGCACTCAATCTTAGCCTCGGTGGGTCCTTCCACCGTCAGACCCAAACCACCTGTGCCGGCCCCTTTGGTGTCGATGGTGAACTCGGCCTGGTTCCCCACAAAGCCTCCCTTAAGACCCGGGCCGTGGGCCTTGACCTAGATGGGAATGGAAGACGTCACTAACTCGCTTCTACCGGATTGAAATCGAATGGGGGTCAGTTTTGTCCACGAGGTTAGTACCTTGCTGGGATCCGGAGGCAGCAGGCCCTCCACGGGGAAGGGGCTCCCGGCGATGGGGTGTCCGTCATATGACACATGGACAGCGTACACGCCCTCTTCCGTGGGGGTGTAACGCACCCGACGCACCTCGGCTTTACCAGGCTGCGGCTCCACTTTGCACGGCACGCGCAGCTGGCTGGGACTCAGCTAAGTAATCAAGGAGCAAGGGCGAGTCCACAACAGAAAACAAAATCGATCAGAGTTTAGGGTAGATAAAGATAGATGAAATTGCACTTAATTTTAGTATGGCGGGGGAAAAAAGCATGTGACCCAGGGTCACACACGCACCCCCCTCAGCATCGCACTGCGCCCCCCCCCTCCCCCCAGATAAGATTTATGAATTACATAAAGACATAAAAATATAAAAATAGAGGATAGATTCTGTTGGGTCAACAGATTAGGTCAGACATGAGAAAATCTATCGTGATACAGGACAACAACGGCA